>NW_014556703.1:227236-332681 GCF_001313825.1 Dinoponera quadriceps
ATATATATATACATATATATATATATATATATTTGTTTCTTTTTCGTTTGCGAATTGGTTCGTAGAATTGCGCCTAATATTAGCTTTCGATCTCTGTCAGTTTTTTTTTACAGATTTGCCTCGCTCGGTAAAATTGAATTATTCCGCGATCAAATTGCGCAAATACGTTCTCATACGCCTTTTTTGATCTTCATTTCCTTTCTTTTCCATTTGTGTGCTCGTCTCCTTTTGGAAAAGACATTCGACGTTTATACGAGGTTTGCACGAGAGAAATCGCCGCACAGTCCCAAAGAGATAAGAATTAAGACAATCGATAAGAATGGTCGCGATCTGTTAAAATATATTGCAAATAACGCATGGTCAATTCCTTTCTTTTGCTCGCGCGTCTCTCTTTCTTCCACTTCGTTCTCGTTTCGTTTAACGCCCTCTGTCGTGTTGTACTACAAATAAAACTGAGAGAAAAGAAAGAAAAAAGCGGGCAGGTGGAAAAATAACGGAAGGAATCCTAACCAGATCTCCGTTCTCGACAACTCGATTTGATTCAAGTCGACCCAACTCGAACTTCGATTTCGACGCAAATCGTATTTCGCTCGATCGATACGAACAAATGTGTGTATACGCGGACGTGTGTATGCATGTATATATGTATGTATATCTCCATTTCCTAATTTGTTATTAATCGGCGTTACATTTAGTTAAAGCATCAGTAGTGTGTCGTTAAGGAACATGAAAGAGTTTAGCACGCAGTCTGTCAAAATCGAAATAAATTACACACGGATCGTCATTCTTGTTGCGGTTCTGTAAAAGTACGGGGTTCGATCTCTTATAAAATACAGCAGATATGTACACATATGTATATATGTATGTAAAAAAAATCTTAAAATTCCGCGAGAAAGAGAGAGTGACGACGCTAGATTTGGGACTGTCCGGATAACGATTGCCGCTTATACCGTTTCTGATGCGTTATATATATATACACATATACAAGGTGAGCCAGAAATCTGGATACAGTCGAATATTTCATAAACAAAGCGATTTTGAAGAAAATGTTTTAAATAAAAGTTATAGGGCTTAAAAAGATCTATTTACTGATCTTATCAGTTTGGCCTTGGGTGGAGGCGTCAAAGTCAAATGCAAGTTAATTTCATTTTTCCTAATGGAACCATATAGTTTTCTTGACACAAATCAATGCCTCTATTTATTCAAGGTCAAACTGACGAGATCAGTAAATAGATCTTTTTAAACTCTACAACTTTTATCTAAGACATTTTTTTCAAAATTGCATTCTTTATGAGATATTCGACCGTATCCGAACTTTCGGCCCGTCCCGTATATATATACAAATAAATTCACTGGCTGCCAGGATCGTCGGCTGTCAGAGGAGTTGGGGGAGGGGGTAGGTGGGGGATTTCTTCTCTAGAAATGGATCGATACAATTGCAGTAATTACAGTGGTCTCTTATCACAGAACATGTATGGCATTAATTGTCATCGTTAATTAATGTAAACGGTACAAGGTATTCCGCATTTAAAACTCGGTTCTCTCTCGGTAAAGCTAAAGGTCGCACGCGGAGGATCAGGAAGCCAGTACGGTACTAAACGATTATTGTTTTCGTCCTTTTTTTTTCTTTCACTTCTGTTTCACACCTCTTTACGGTTGCCCATAATTTCAGTTCATTCGACCGCAATACGTTGTACGCTCACAATTATCATCTTCGATAATCGTTAACCACGCGAAAAGGTAAAAAAACAGAAAAGAAAAACGATTACAAATATTATTTCGCGCCTCTCTCTATATAATTGACTATAACGTTTATTTTATACAATTCTCAATTCTTCGTCATTGTTTCTCGATCGTTTTCGGTTTAGTTCGGTCCGCTCAACAACGACTGTGCGGAACGTAAAAACAGCGAATGACTCAATTCGTTAGGGGTGATAAAAAAAGGGGGGACAGAGAAATGTACGAAGAATGTTCGACCGCGACAACACCAACGAACGTGTATCCGATAAATTATGGACAACCCTAAATTTAATAAGTGTAATTCATTAATAATAATCAATAATAATCAGTTGCGCTATCACTTCGTATGCGATGTAGAAAACACAAGACAAACCTGTGCCTACCAAATGGGGGAAAAGGTGGAAGCGAGAGGAGGAGGAGGAGAGCGAGAGGTTCGTCGTCGCGAAAGACGCGGAGAGGAGAGCGTGAGAGAGAAGGCAAGGAGGGAGGGGGAGAATTCTTATCTTCCACAGACAAAAATGTACAAAAATCGGGGCACAGATTACGTAGCGTTAATTAGTAATCGTAATAATAATAATATAATAATAATAATAATCGTACATGTTTCAGAGAGAGATCATTAAAAAAAAGAACACTAACTAACTAGAATAATTTCTCCGTCTTGGAAGAGTCTGACGCGCGCTAAGAACTAAGGAAAAAAAAAGATCACTATGTATCTCGATAAAAACCAACAACAAGTTGCGTGTCCGACTTCCTTCGCGACCGCTACACAGCGGACGCCATCTCCGTCGTCCATGTTTGACACCATTTTCGGTTCTTCTTCTCGCTGACAAAGGAACAAAATCCGTTTGAATTCGTCTTCGACGGTCTATCACAACTTCCTTCCTCGTACAATATATCATTTCTTCGTTTTCTTTCTTTTTTTTCTTGTGACAATCGTGGCGAGTCGAAGAGTTTCTTCCTCGCCTTCTTGGTCCTCTCTCTCTCTCTCTCTCTCTCCGCTCCTCTTCCCCTCTCCAGCGGTACTCCGTCCCGTGGGACCTCCGTGCGCTTTCGGTGGAACTCGTTCGTTCGTTCGTTCGACGAAAACGTAAACAAAAGCGAATCCATGAAGTGGCGGATTCCCGATGACACATGCCAACGTGTATCACCGAGAGTGGGGGGATGGTTAGATACATCAGCGTCGGTATTGGTACTGAAGAAGAACGTCGCGCGTCTCGTTTCCACGGTAGTGGCATCGGTGTGCTTGCGGATTCAACGACAGGCCTTTGTGTGTGTGTGTGTGTGTGTGGTGTGTGTGTGTGTGTGGTGCGCGCGCGCATACAAATATTTCCAGGCGTTTCGTCATTTCTCCCACTTGACGCGAGAGGAGACGGGAGATGAGACGAGCCACGTCACACGCAGAGTTCTCTTCACTACCGACACTTACTTGAACACAAGACAATCTGACACAGGAACGCTTTTTCAAATTCGTCTTCGACCGACCGGACAGACGGACGGACGGACGGGCGGGCGGACGGATGGATGGATGGATGGATGGATGGCTGACTTGCCCTCACTTCCTCCTCCTCCTCCTCCTCTCCTCCTCCTTCCTTTCCTCCCTTTCCTCTTCCCGTCGATCTCTGACTCATTTCAACCAAGGCTCAAGTTGACAACAGTCGCTATTTCGCATCGCGTCGGTTCGACGTCCCGATTCGGACCAGAGGGTGGCGCACTAGGAAACATTTATTTCTTTAGCACTACTATATTCGTATATCTCACTGTACACAAAGAGTCAAGAGGGATGTAGAAGTGGCGGCGGCGATACGGAGGTCGTGCCCGGGATCAGCGGTGACTGTTTTCAGCTCTGCTTTACCCGTTTCCTGGGCGGTCCGATCGGCGGGATCTGCTGGGTCGCCAGCGCCCGAAAGGCCTCCGCTATTAAATGCGGATGGGAGTGTACCATCGCCTTGAAACCCGTCGTGTCCATCACATCCGTGGCGTGTCTGTAAGGCAGAGTCGGTCGGATTAGATCGAAACGGCGGCGGCGGAGGTCGCGCGAAGAATTGTTTTTGTTGCTCGTCAAACCGATGCAAGCCGGTACAGCTGGGCGATACATATATGTCTCGCATGGCTTTTTCTTCTCGGAAACTTACGTATTAATAAAGTCTATCGCTTGCGCCTTGAGTTGATCGGCGCTATGAAGATCGGCAAGTATGAGGATATCGGCGGCATTGTCGATGGCTAAACTCGTACAGAGCGCCTCCTCGCACATCACCTTCAGCCTCTCTAACGCGTACTTGTCCGCGGCGGCCAGCAAATCGTCCGCCATCTTCTCCAGATTCGCTGCTTTACCGGTATATATAAATCGCAACATTTCTCTCAACACTTCGTGATCCACATCGGTTATATCCACACGATTCTGCTTTCTCTCTTCCATCTCGTGTTCGAACATTGCCGAGAAGACAGGACTCCGTGCTGCGCAAACACACGAGACGAAAATGTGATAGGATTCGCTGGATTCAAGATACGGGAGCCAGGTGAGACAATATGTGTGTGTATAATACTTCTTAATCTTTTCTTTTTTATACTCATATATCTCACCTGCGAGAATTGCTTTGTGCGCCTGGAACTCCCTACCGCATACAGTGAGCGTGACATCGCTAAATTTTTGGTTCTCGAAGAGCTGCCCGAGATCGTCAGGCAGCCGGCATTCCGGCACCTTGAACTGTATCGTGTTACTCTGCCCGGAAATATTGACACTATCCGCCACTACGCTGACCTGCGGGCGAACGCAACGAGGACACGTCGTTGTTAGAGATTAGATGCATCCTGGACAGCAAGAGAGGTAGCATAGGTACAATTAACATACAAACGTATATACCTCACAGAATATCGTGAGTTTGTCGTCCGGCAGAAGTCCATTGGCCTCGTCCAGAAGAAAGTCTCTCCTGATGAACTTCTTGAAGCCCCAATCTTTACCCTGAACGAACCTATAAGCGCGCTGGCTCTCTGGAAGAAAAAAATAAATAAATAAAACGGACATCTAAATATCGTGAGCTTGTGTGTGGTAATTCTGGGATACCCTGTACACAGATATTTTACAGAACAGAGGCGGTCATTGAAATGTTGAACGTTAGATAAGCGCTGGCCTTATTACACTGACCTTTTCGTAATTCGGCATGTATATCTTTTCTTTTTGTGTGTAAATCTTACGTAAATGTGTGAGTGCGATGTTGCTGATTACTCGCAAAGTCTATATAAAATACGCTTTCTGATACGTTCCGCTGATCTGCCGGTAAACTGCTGACATTTTGCTTACTGAGAAAATAAGTAGAAAGTACAGAGTAAAACTTCTTTCTGCGTACGAGAGCCTTTCTATTTCCTAGAAAATCAGCGTTACTCGAAATGTAATGTGACTGCAAAGTCAGGCTTACGAGGAACCATATAGAAGAACTCATTATTGCTGATTCGGATGGATATGCTAGAGAGAGAGAAAAGTGTAGTCATGTCAGCGCTTATCGAATATATTTACAATAATGATGTGAATATTTTCTATCGGGTTCTAGATAGATCCGCTATGCAAGCGCATGGAAAAAAAGAGTATACTATTGAGAAGAAAACATAAAGGGTGAAAAAAGCTACGGAAATTTTGCATCAGGCAGAAATGTCGACGCTATAACCCCGACTTACCCATTGCTTTGGTTTCTTCTCTTTTGGCATTAAGAATAGAAAATTTGAACTTTGCTCTGACTTCAGATTTGTTGCACGATACAAGAAGGAGATATAGTGATAAGTAGTCTTTGCTCTCTTCGTCCAGGCCCTTAGGATTCACTCTCAGGCACCTGGAACCAATCACCATCAATTCGTGAACACGTCCTCCTGCGCGCCTCTCACTCCGCGTCTCGTTTCTCCCCTTTTTTGCCCCTTCATCCTCTCCCGAATTCCCGCGTGATCGCGCCGCTATGAAATTTTGCTGTAACCGCGAATTTATTTGTCTCCTCGTCTCGCGAATCGATCGGCCGCGACATACTTCGGACATATTTCACGACGACGCGAAAGATAACATGGGAAAATGACAAGTTCGCAAGAGAGAGAGAGAGAGAGAGAGAGAGAGAGAGAGAGAGAGAGAGAGAGAGAGAGAGAGAGACGAAGAGATCGCCATCGACGACTTGAAATCTTACCATTTTAACTTGTCGTTGGCACCTGCTGAGAACGTAGACGACTTAAGCACTTCTCCCATCTCTTCACGGCAAAAGCTGAAGTTATTTATCGTCCACATGTAGCTGAACTTAACCACCTTCACCTGTGCACATAAGACCTTCAAATGCGACACCACGTCAGAGTCTATCCCGAGTGGAAACTACTAGCTTAATCTAGCTACATACACGCTAAAAAGGCTACGTAAATATCCCACTATTAACGCAAATTTCCGTCCTGCTTTATTACGGCCGTGCGTGTGTATGTACACATGCACGCATAGGCGTCATTACACCAAACTTTTTCTCCGTACCGAATTCCTGGTTGTTGAGAACCGAAAATTTGTGCATCACAAAGATCAAACGTTTAATTTCCTACAACCAAAACGTGTTTGGTTTGTTTTATATTAATTCAATCGATCTTTTTTCTTTATTAAATTTAAGTTTGTACTAGAGTTACTGGACATTAAATGTAAAAGCATCGAATTAATTAATACATTTCAATGTCGAGTCCATGAAAAAGCTCGCTCGCGCATAACAGGGCTACAGAAGTTCTTTCGACTCCGCGGCCGACTAACCGACCTTGAAGAAGCGCGAGAGCGAAGTACCACGAGTACATCAGCGGCATGTGGTAACACACACACACATACACGCGCCCGACGTAGGAAAAGGGGGAGTGGGAGGAGATACATTCAGGGTCGAGAATCGAACATCGGTCCGCTTACGCAATTCTCTCAAAGAACCTCGCGCGCGCACCAGTCGAGAGCTTTAACGGTGTATGCGGAGGTGCGACTTTTATGTCACTTCGAAGGACGCGATAACGGCGGCGGCGATTTTTATCTCCATCCTTTGTGTGTCTTAACCCGAGAATAGCCATTTTTTTTTAACGTAAACGATCACCTGGGTCATTTAGATCCCAATTAAAAAAACCGCTATTATTAACAAAATATTGTATATTACCAAAAAAAAAACAGATAAAATTACAGATTTTTAATATATATTTTTTTATGTTTAACATTAAATAAAAACTATAGTTTAACATATTCATTTCATTTGAAATAAATATTAATATTAGCTACATATGTTAATTATAAACAATAAATATAAATATTAGATATTTAATAATGCCTATTTCTTTGGACATTTTTATCGGTCAGTATAGATGTAATATAAATATTGCTTAATGTTAACCAGGTGTATGGGAAAACAACTTCATTCAAACTTGTTATCATCTCGCCTTCACAATACGAACTCTGGCTAATTTTAAACGCAAACGATCGCCTGGGATCGTTTTGTGCACGAACGCATTTTTACAAGCTTATACTATGAATAAGAGGGGTCACAACATTCCTATTGCGCAGGTTAGGTCTCTGAATGTCCAAATGAATCTTGAAAGGTACATATTGGTTCTCGACCAGTAAGAAAAAAATCCACCGCGACGTGAGCTTCATCTTCTGACCGCTGGAGTATGAAATGACCCCAGGTGACTATTCCCGGGTTAACGGTTTTGAAGGCGTATGACACCGTTCTACGGTCCGACCGGCCGGCTGGTTGAGTCCGGCATTAATATGTATTAAGATCGCGGCAGACGCATCGTTCGGCGACATCGATCGGGTTTTCATCTTCATCACGGGATCCCCGCGATTGGAGAAATGAGCGGGGGAGGAGAGGAATCTTTCGCGCGCTCATGGGAGTGTCGGAGCTCCGATTCGGAGACCACGATGGGTCTTCTTCGTCGCCGGTTATAACGGCTCGAGAACGCGATAAAATTTCCGACCTGCTAATCTAAACGAGCGATGTGACGATAAAAACGGGAGATAGCGGAGGAAGAGAGGAGCAAGGTCGAGCACCCGGAGGAGTCAACGATCTCTGACGTCAGCGTCGTGTTGTCCGTGCGCGACCTTGGCGAACGAACGGGCGAATAAACGGGCGAGCGTAGCCCGCGGTCAAATCTATTTGTCTAGTGTGCTCGCTCGCTCGCGACGCTGAAGCACGCATCGCGTGGGAACACCTCTCGGCGTTATCGGCCACTCGGCGGCGCTTTTGCGGAAGCGAGCGCGGAACGAGCTCTCGGACTCTGCCAGTGTTTGCCTTAGATGAGATGATTTTGCTTTTAATGCATCTAGATGAAAGATAAGTAGCGCTATTTATTTAGATAATTTTTTTGGATGATATTGTTTTCACGACTTTATAGAAATTTATAATAAAAATTACGCAGGTCATAAAATTGCACGACGGTTGAGAGTAATTCGTCAACGTAATCGTGAGCTTCGTTTTCCGATCGCTAGGATATGAAACGATCTCAGGTGACTGGGAGGGATACGGGAGGTGAAGAGTTCACTGTCTCTACGGGCGAAGCGGAAGATGCCGGTACCACGTGTATGGTTTCAAGGTTCTGCCTGAATAGGGAGAAATATATATTCCGGGGAATCTTGAAGCATACTGTCACGTACGCGCGCACGCACACCCGCGTGCATTCGATCACAATGAAGACGCATAGGGGACGAGGGGTCGCAAGAGAGTCACGCTTTTCGAATTGTTGGTCTATTATCCGTAGCAAAGGGACGATGATACAAAGGAAAGCGTGAGAAACGTCCACGAGGTACACGCTGTATCTCCGTGCCTGACAGTCAGAGTGAAAGTTCTCTCTCTCTCTCTCTCTTTCTCTCGCTTGCGCGCTCTCCCTCGCTGTCTTCGGTCGCTGCCTTACAATCGTAAACGCGATACAATTGCTCCGAGTTTCCCTTAACCCTTCGAAGTTACCTCGAGACCGCCTGCGATTCGCCAGGTACTTTCTCTAATACTCGGAACAGTGAACAATCCGAGAGAATACAAATGCCGTTTTCGTCGGATCTATACAGGTAGAAATTTCGTGCAGTTTTTCAATAGTTAACGAACAGTTATATTAATTTCTGCCTAATAAAACTGACGAATGAAACTGTTGGGATCCTGATCGAGATTAGTAAAGTTTTGTTCGCAGCTATCGGACACAAATGATACGCAAAATCGGAACTCATTTACTGACCGAAAAGTGAGCAATAATTGGACAATCATAAAAAAGAATAGCGAGAACGGAAATTTCAGATTTTATTACAAAGTGGAAGTTAATTATACACTGAGAACAATTTTTTGGTATTCGTAATTATAATCATGCACGAAACGTGAATGATTATAGTCGGGAGAACCATTGTTCTAACAAGCGTTAGTATAGCATTAGTGATCATTTTATATCACTGTTTCTACACGTATTTCTACAACACTTGTCATGTTCAAGTAAATATTCATTAAAAAATATATGATAAAATCTGAAATTTCCGTTCCCCCCATTTTTTTAGCACCAAAATAGGTTCTTTTGAATAGTCATAGGAGAAAAGATAGTATTATATGAACCTTGTTGGTTACTTAATAGCCACACTTGATATCTCCGCTATTAGGCGGCGAATTCTACTGATTATTTGCGGAATCATTTGTTTGGTAGCCCGTTGTTACGCAGTAGCACTGATATGCCAATACATGACAGCCAGCATTGTTATAACATACTTTTACTTCTGATCATTTTGAAACATTTGCAAACGTACATTTGAGCACTTAATTATGTAAGAGTGGATTCTAGAAACGCGAATTAGAAATTGAAACGTTAGAATTTTGAATTTCGCTTCAATATTATCCGGCGGATGCGCACTTTAAAACAGTCGAGGAGGCCCGAAAGAGCATCGATGACTTTATCGAATCAAAACCGTCAAGTTTCTCTCGCGAGGGCATTCATTCATCAGCTGCCCGATAAACGGAGCGAAATCATAGAAAATTATGGGAATTATTTCAAACATTCAACTTGTATTTGACAACTTGTTTTTGTAAATAAACAGTGAATTTCATGAGAAAAGGCGCCGAATTAATTCGTACACCTGACATTTCGGGAATCTCGGTGAATTTTTATCCTCAGGAATTCTCTGCGAGCGAACACGCGCGCGAGCAAGTAGCGAGATGATTGTTATCGCCGGGATAATTAATGGGCGACCTTAACGGGTGTCCTCGTTGAAACGATGACGAAACGCCCTGGGGGCGCGTACGTAACATCGAGAAGATCCCTTGTCCGTGCCTCCGACAGAGTCGGGGTTTCCCGGGTATCCCAGCGGGGGGATCACACGCGTTACTCACGATCGCCGGAGATCGGGTTCGACAATCTTCACCTCGACGTGGCCTTCACGCATCGGAAGCTTAAAATCGACATTCGCGCACCGAGAAACAGGAAGGTGCTGTCGACTTTTATCTCGTCTTCGCCAAAGAGTTCAATACACTGTACACACCACGTGTACCACTACCAACAGACCGAAAATTCGCTTCTTCCTTCGCAGAGAAGCGCGAATCCGCTCGAGACGCGGATATATCCGCGTGCGTCTTATTTTCATAGACAACGATCGACAAATATCGATGAGGCCGAGAATAAAAATATATTTATTCAATAGATACTAATAACATATTTATTTAAATCTCTCTCTCTCTCTCTCTCTCTCTCTCTCTCTCTCTCTCTCTCTCTCCCTCAATTTTTTATCTAATAAACAATTGCTTTTATGAAAAATTACAGATTTGAGAAAACGTATATCCTGTCATTTAAAAAGAATCTCTCAGTATAAAAATGTGTATAATAATATAAATAAATATATGTTAATAGTATCCAGCGAATAAATATCTTTTCCTAGATATTATTTCTCTCAGTGATAATAGCGTTATCTTACATTTAACTATGCTATTACTATACTTTATGTTAAAATCGGCAGGAGATGCGGCTGGTGCCGAAAATGACTGTAACTGTAACGAAATTTCTCCCGGCGAAGAAGAGACACACGCGCGAATCGTCGTCCTCGCGGGTTAATATAAATATTTGATTCAAGCCCCCCGCCCGCTCTCCTCGAACGATATTCCGAATACAAATCGATAGACGCGCTTCGCCGGTCAGAATTCAGAGATTATTAAATTCCAGCGGAAACAGGAAAGGTTAGCATCGGAGTTCTCGGGGAAACCATCGACGACTCTGCTCAAGGTGATCGAAGGAGAAATTCCTGGCACCGCCGAATGAAATTTGCACAAAGCAGAATAATTCCGCGCGGCGAGATGGAACATCCCCTCTTTCTCCCTCTATCCGGGTATCTCCGCGTATCGCGAGCGAAAATGACGTAAGCTAAAGAGCTAGGAGGGAGGAAGGGAGATAAGGAAGAGAGGAGGGTCAGAGCACTTTGAGCCAGCATACTAGAAGAGCAATAGCTCCAATCTGAATGATGTTGCGGAATCATGTTCGAGATATGCGTGCGACAAGGACAGATGTCTACACGGAAAAAATTAAGTATCACTTCAAGACTTATATATTCTAATAGACGGTATCATTGTGTCATACATAAACAAGAATAAGTTATCTTCTTACAAAGTTATTATCGAATAACGAGTATATATTTTTTGTGGGACTATATATGAAAGTTTTATCTACCCAACACTATATGATCTTATTTCAATATATACATGTCGAGAATACAGATCTTCTCGAAATAAGAATATTCTTTTTTTCTTTTTTGTGTGTAGTCAGCATCCTTAAATATATCCGGCTATCTATCCTTCGCATCTATCTGAAAGATAACAATCTCCCTTCGCCCCGAACGATTTGCGGTTCGATACCCCGCGAGAAGCGGGTCGCCCACGAGATTGCGCCGTTCTCGACCGAATATCGATTGCCGACTCGAGCTCCTCCGCGACGACGTTTCGCGAGCGTATCGACCAAACTGAGCGAGACAGAGGTGGACAGACAAACGGAACGAGGGAGCACCTCGCGCACACTCTCACCAGCAATGACGCCAGGCCATGGACCTAAGAATCTAGGGACGGAGTATAAAGTGAACTTCCGGGCAAGGGGGTTGGCTAATTTGCGGTAAAGGGAGTGAGAGCGCTCTCCTTTTTATTCGCTGATCGTCTCTTTCTACAATAAGACACCGTCGGCTTTGCAACGGATGCAACCGAAGATATCCAAAGTTTGTCTCTAGTCCCAAGTTTGATACGGGCTTAACGTGTAGGTCCGTATTATTTCATTCATTTCATCGAAAAGTGAGTTCAGCATATGGACCACATCATTTCAGATAATTTTTAGGCGAAATAACATGTTTTTTTATATCTAAGATGGAGATGAATGTATTTCTTCCATCTAGGTAAAGATGACCTATTTATGCATCTGGATGATTATTTACATAATTTCACCTAGACACCGGCAAACACTAAGAAAGAGACAGCACTACACCCCCCCCCCCCTTAACTCGGATACAGTTNCCCCCCCTTTAACTCGGATACAGTTCCATGCGCCAGAGGAAAAGCGTGTCTCCCGACGTGCGCGCATCATCCGAAGAGGTCGAAGGGTTCACCGGTGCCGGTGGTTTCCGCGTTAACGGCCGGCCGACGCTGACCGCCGCCAGGTGGAGCGACGACAAAGAGGAGGAAGAAGAGGGAGGAAACGCAGCGGCCGCCGGTCGACGCCCCTACGAGTCGTTCAACCCGCCAGAGGCGGCGGCGGTGGTGGTCGTCGTGTTGGCGATCGGCCTTGAATCAATCGTGCCCGTTTACGGGAGCACACGCTGCTCGCGCACCAGGTTCAAGCACCAGAGCAGAAGTCGGTGGCCGGGCCTTCCGGTGGAAGTCGACCTCCTCTCCTGGACACGCTGCTGCGCGAGCAGTTAGCTAGCTGGCTGGCCAGGCTGGGCCGGTTGGCTGGAGGCCTCCGGGAAGCAGCTCGCCGAGGTAAACGATCGCGCGCGCGAATCGCGGGGTCGAAGATGAACGACCGCGAGTGCGAGCGAACGAGAGAGAGAGGACGTCCTACGAAAATATCCTCATCGCGAAAGAGCCACGATAACATGAGCATCGGAACGCGCCTCGCCTCCTCGTCCTTCCTGTCTGTCTGCTTGTCTGCCCGCCTGCCTGCCTGCCACGCAAATTATACAAGGTGTCATCGTGTCTGATGACAACGTGCTCGCTCACGGCTGAGACGAATAGCCTTGGAAATAAGGGGGAATGGAAGAGAGGGAGACATCGAGTCGAAGTGTTCTTCGTCTATCTCGCGTGCTGAAGAAGCAAGTGGATCGTATCGTGCGTTACGGACGTCGAGGAAAGTGAAGGATGGAAGAGTTATATCGCCTTCCTCTCTCTCTCTCTCTCCACGCTCGAGAAATTTACCGAAATTGAGTTCGTGTTCTCGCGACAAGGCGAGAGCGTTTTGTGTGAAGTATCGACGTGCGAGTATCACGTCGGTCCGCATCACACGCTTTTCCACAGGGAAGGGAAAACGAGGAAAACCACGGAGGGAATTTCGAAACGCGGAGGAGAAATCGAGTTTTTCGATCGGCCAATAACGCCGGGTCGAGAGAGAGAGAGAGAGAGGGAGACAGATAGATAGATAGATAGATAGATAGATAGAGAGAGAGAGAGAGAGGGGGGGGGGAGACAGAGCAAACGAGTCGCGCGCGCTCTTGTCGTTCTCTTTATCGAGGTGACCGATAAATCGCCGCGACTGCATGTCGCCACAGCGGACTGCAACGGCAGCAATAACAGCGGGGTAGCGCGACAGCTGTGATGTCGCGAACTGCAGGCTCCGCTGACGCGGCGAAATCGGTAGTATCGCCGCATTACGAAAGTTAACTGGAGCACAAATTGACTTTCGATTTATATAGGCGAGCCCGAATAGCGTAACGTGTGTTTCTCCGCCGCCGCGTTTCATCAATTCGAGAACGTTGCCGCGCGCGCGAGGTAATGTAAAGGTTCGTCTATCAGGTGTACAAAGTAAGGCACCGAATTAATCTGTATACCTAATACATTAGACGTAGAACGTATGCGATGTATGTTACATTCGATAAGCGTACAACTTTACTGAAATAGCAATATACCGTCATTGGACATCATGCGTTCTGCGTCCTGCGTTTTATGTAGAACGGGCTTTAAACTCAGCCACGTTCGCTTGCGCAACGCGACGCGAAAGCGAACGTAATACGAATGTTCGCATTCTGCCACTGTTGAAATTAGAAACGGACCGTCGTACATTTCGCTTGTAACCACCGTGTACAAAAAAAAAAAGACAGAAAACGAACATCCTTCGTGTTGATTGCTGGATCGATTTTATATCCTCCTTCTATTCTTTTTATTACTTATTCAAAGAGAAAAAAACATTTTTGTTGGATTTATGTGACAACGTACATAGGAATACTTAAAAAATGATCCTCCTGGCGGTAATTCTTTCATCGCCGTGATGATTAACATTTACAAATACCAAATATTTTTTCTCAGCGTAAAAGAATATTCCAATGATAAGATTGTATTTTACTGGATTCACTGGTTAAAATACAATCTTTTCTGCCGTTAAGTTCCCCGACTTCCGCCCGACTAACGTGCAGTGACGGGTGGGCGCACGCGTGCACACCACTACAAACACACGTTGTTGCGCGGCGCAGGTAAATAGTTTCGTAATATTGGAGATACTTGAGCTCTGGTATAATGTTTGAGTTTTCATTTAAGACCTCGTACAAGTTTCCAGCATGTCAGGTTCGTACGCTACGATTTTTCACAGATTGCTGAAAACGCGTTTTTCGGGGTTCCCAACTCCCCATTTGTCTCATGAAAACGCGACGTGGCAGGCAAATTCTGAATTAGGCAGCATCGTTTTCAGCGGCCAAAGATCTACGGGAAACAACTCTCCTTTCTCAGGAAACTTTCGGGACGTCGACCAGCGTTATTCTCGCTACTCTATTATCGAGTCTTCGTGTTATTTCGTTTCTTCGGAGCGCTCCACCACGCTTCTGAGGCGCGCTATCAGCTCACAATTGTACATCGTCGCGGCGGGTGATTCGCGCATCCCCAGGATAAAACGCGATAACGCGTCCATCTATTTGTCGCAGCGTTCCGAGTACGTCGACACGACGTACTAATCGCAAAAATCAAGGATATCGACGGCCAGATGCGCGCGTTAGTCTCGGTCTACAATAGATTTGGCTTCAAGCTCTAAGCCTCGAGAAATTGACCAATCACAGTCGAATTATAAGAGAAGAACCAATTGTGATCGACCACTTTCTTAAATTTTACGCTTTAAAATCTCATTGTAGGCCTAGCCTTAAATTCATTATACAATCGCTCTCGAACCGTATATCCGCGACGCTCAGAGCAGCGGAAATGACGACGGAGGAGGTGGAGGAGGGCGAGCAGCAGCGACCAGCGGCGAAAATTTCGGCCGGTCGCGCGTTTCCGCGCTGATTTCTCGGCGGACGCTGCGCGGCGGAACGCGAGCGAGCCGAGAATCAGACGGAGAGAGTTCGAGAGGCCGGGGAGGAGCGCGAGATATCTAGTTGCAGGTCGTTCACATCGCGAGGGGACGAACAGTAAAAATAGAATGAGAGCGCCAGGAGCGCGTGCTCTCACGCGCCGACGACGTTACGCGCGACGTCTCGCACGGCGTCGCTTCCTCCTCCGCCGCGCCTATCCTCCACTCTTCCTCCTCCTCCTTCGTCCTCTCGTCGTCCCGTTGTTCATACGTATTTGTCGTGAGGCAGAACGTGTCAGTCCTTCGCCGCGCGCTAAATTTCAAGTGCGATCTCGTGTATGTACGAAATCGCGATTTTTCGATTTCCGTCCCTCTCCTCCTCCACCGCTCATCCGCTCGTTTAAAGGCGGCCGGGCAGAGATTGAATTTCGGCGGAGGCGAATCGATCGCCGCTAACCGTGCGGCAGAGGACAATGAACCACGCTGCACCGCAACGCACACAGCGACCGACCAGCCAATCAGCCGGCGAAACCAACAAACGTACCTGCGTGTAACACCAATTCTCAGCCACGGGGGTGTTCACTTCTGGCGGTGGTGGGCTCGGGACGCGGCTCACTGCCATACTACTGCTGCTGTGCAAATTCGAGCTGACCCGCGACGTTTGAGGCGCACAGTCGCTCACCGCAAGTCTGCAAAAGAAAGAGAGAGAGATTTTAACGCATTCCGGTTAATTCGGGCGAATCCGGCGACACCGTAATATCCCATTACGTGGACACACACAAATGTACGTTGACGAATTACTTGACCGTTGTGCAATTTTATCATCTATGTAGTTTTTATTATACATTTTTATAAAGTCTCTCATGAAAACAATATCATTTAAAGAATTATCTACATAAGTAGCGTCACTTATCTTTCATTTAGATAAATTAAAAGCAAAATCATCTTCATCTCATTTAAGACGGATTTTTCGGATTTTCATCTTTATCTGGAGAAATCTAAGATCTAGAAATCATTTAAGGCAAACACTGTGTGTGCGTGTGTGTGCACATATATATGCGAGCGAGCAAGAACGCACACACATATGTTCGACCCGGAAAGTCGTTAATTGCGCGTACTCAGGTTTACGTCACGAGGAGGTCGCCGACCTCTTTCTCTATATTTCTAAACGATGGAATATATGGAAGAGTATTTATTGGATTAACGTAATACACGAATAGTGAAGTCTACGTCCTCCGCGGGATAATAAAATCGTGAGACGGCGCCGCCAAGTGATCGAGGTATACCGAATCTCGCAAATTTAGAATTTAATTGCCGGATTTAATCGGTTTGATAATTTCCAGCGGAATGTAAAACGAGAGACTGCTATTTCAAGTGCCACCTGCAGAGACGCTTCTTTACATTCCCTCCGTTGTTATCCGATTTGAAAATTGGATATCCATTAAAGCCCACGGCTAGACCGTTAAGATTAGCACAAAACCAACTGCAAATAGAACCTGAACATGAAAAACCATATCGGATATAAAAAGCCAATATCAATTTGCAATAAATTGTTATAAACGAATTATTAAATGTTGGCTGTAGAACAAAGCTGATTATGCCAATCGACTGTAAGGGAAAAGTCATACAAAAATCAAGTATTACTTTTTCCCGTAGCATCTTCCGTTTTTCCCAAAAATATTTGCACAATTGATTTTTGTAATGTGCTCTTTATATCAGAAATGTTTTCCTACGCTTCTATTTCCAATTATTGTTCCTTTCTAATCTTACTGACTGGCGACTATGACACACGCTTGGTTGATATTACCAAAACTTTTTCTATGTATGTTAATCGCGCTACTAATCTATCTCTCTCTTTTCTAAGAAAGTCTTCTAAGAGTTAAGGTCATCGGTAGTCGATCGATCCGTACAAATTCCATGAGCGAGAAGGCGCGCGCGAGAGGTGGGAGGAAGTCGGAGGAAGAAGAGGAAGAGGGGGAGGAGGAAGAGGAAAAGAAGGAGGAAACAAGAAGCGAGAGAATGAGAGACGCGAGGGGAGTTGCCAAGGATGAAGTAAGAAGGGTACGCAGGACACGCGATGGTGCTCACGTGCGCCAAGTACGGAACTGCTGCTCGGCGAGCCAAGTACGTTAGCCTCGCGCAGGTTCATCGGACGCCATCGTCGTCGTGAAGCCATCGACCAACCGAGAAACAGACGCTGAATCGAGCTCTTCTCCTCGCGGAGCTCGTCGTGTCTGTTGCGCGTGACATACGACGGGATTCGCACGACTCACCACTGCGACATCGCGAATGTCCCCTTAACCCTTTGACACGTTGCTTTCCACGCTGAGGGCGTGTGTAAAGTTTCACCTGCAATGTGCTCTTTATCTTTCTTCTGTAAGAACTTCTGTTTCTTCGGTGCCCCGTAACTCTGCTTCAAATTTACATTTTTTTCCCGTCCTGTGTATATCCTATATTTATGATGACTTGAAAGTTTAATCAATACTAATAACTTTGTATGACCGCGATTTAGCCTTATTTTACATTCTTATAAAATGAATGTTATTTAATATACTTCCAATCATCGTTTAATAATTATTCCTTACAAACCTTATAATATCTTATTCCGTCGAAGTTTCAAGAAAATAGCAAGTAAATCTACATTTACAATGCCTCTAAATAATAACAAATCACAAATCACAATCGATAATACGCTATATTTTGTTAATAACAGCGGTTTTAATTGAGGTCTGAATGACTCCGGGTAATCGTTCGCATAAAAAAAGAAAATAAGGTGACTATTCCGGGGTTAATTGAAAATTCGATCCGGTCGATAGGATCGAATTGTGCGAGGCGTTAACGTCATGATTATTACTGTATCGTTAATATAGTCGCCCCTCCCTCACTCTCGTTCTCTTTTTTCACGCCGACGCACGCGTTACGCGCGCTTTCGATCCGCAAATTTCTCCAGTTTCTTTTGCGAGAGCACACACGCGCGTTACACGCACCAGCTTTGCGGCGGCAGCTTTTCAGCGGATCGCGTTCTCCATTCGGTTGTGCGAAAGTACGTTCGTTCGTTCATACGTTCATACGTTCGTTCGTTCGTTCGGCGCCGTAACTTTCACTTCCACACCATTTCCAACGCGATACTCCCACGTCGCGTTTGCGCTAGATACCGCCGGAGGCATATCGTCGGATCGAGGCACACAGAGGGAGAGTCGTTATTCAGGACAAAAAAGGCGGGCGGGGAAGAGAGACACGTATAAACGATTGTATCGTAACACCGCTCTGTTTTGTGAGAAAGCGAAGGCGTAAGACGATCGCGCCCGCTCGCTAGAAAGTACAAGCGGAACAGCGAGAGACGTTTCCGACGTCGATGAGAGGATGACATCGGGAACGTCGGCTGGAATATGTGAGGCATATTTCAGGAACCCACGCAGGAGCCTGTAAGAAGTTAGCCCCTCACTTTTCGATCTTATTTATTTCGACTGTTGTGCCAGATCGGTGCTGCATCGTATTCGAATGATAAACTTGTAATACGAAAAATGCGCGAGATAAATGGAAAAACGGGGTGGTTTTTTTTTTTACCAGCCCCTACTTTTCGATCTGTGCCATTTTTTACTCTTACTCTATTTTACTTTTGACCGTCAATTTGTAAATATTGCGACCGAGAGAGAAGAGATGCAGCACAATATCGATATTAATCTAAGAGGTCGCGCCGATACTACCTCGAGTCCAAGCGCGAGAGAATGAGAAAAGACCTGAAATTGAAAGAACAGGACGGGGTTTCCATTTGCGTCCAAACTAAGCGGGAGGTAACGATCCAGAACGTTCGATGGGCGCGGATGGACCGATATCGTGCCGTTTCACCGTGAGCGAGCGGGGCTCGATCCGCGGCGTGGGCCGGGCTGCGAGAGTTCAGGGGAAAGTAGAACGGAGCGAGCCCCGTGTGGACTCGCTGGTGAAAACGAGGAAGTTAGGTGAAAACCGTCGACGGTACGGTCGAAATCACGTAATTACAGCGGCTGCGGATCGGCCGAGCGCGGATATACTCTTTTTAAGCCCAAACTATCGCGATCCAATGACGGTTAGATGCGATCGAAAAGTTCCTCGATCTGACTAAGAAAGAAAAAGAGCTTTTTCGAGCCAAATGAAATTGATTTCTCGGCATAGCCTCTCTTCAACTCGTCACGACGTGTTTTCCTTTTCTTATTTACAACCGTGACGATTTTGCGCCTTCCCATCTGATAATGTGCCATTGAACAAACGTGGACACGTGCAATCCTCGTCGTGATATCATCATGATGATACAGCGTTTCCGATGAAAATGTGTTTTTCCACCGTGATGATGCACACGCGACGGCGCACAGTAGGAAATGCTTGAAAACCAGACATTGGAAGGAAAAATGAAAAATTCTAGTTTCGGCATGTTTTCTCATTCCTCGTATTCTAATCTATCTGGAAACAAGAAATCAAACAAATAGGCCAGTAAAAGCCAACGCAGGTATATGCGGTTACGGTATATTCGTCAACAAACTTTAATAAATCGACGTAATAATTTTCAATAAACAAGATTCCATCTCATTCCTGTCTCATTCGATATTATTTCTCTCACCGACAGACTCGCGACGGTCAGTTGAAAATATTCCGTCCTCAGCTCCGAAGCGTTCCACACGAGAAAGGTTAAGGAGAACTCGGAAATAACGACGAGGGGCGAGGGGACTTCAGGGAGTGACACGTCCTCGTTTTTGCGCTTTTTCACGGCGCTGCGCGATCTGCATTTTCCTTGAAACATCGGCGCCATCTCGAGCTCCGCTTCATCTCTCCATACGTCGTGCGAGCGGATTTAGATCGTGTTCTTCATCGCTCCGACATCTTCCTCCTCCGGCTGTCGCCGCACGCTCGCATAATCGAAGCACATATATTTCCATATCTGATTCATCCGGTTGTTTCGTAAGACCGGTAATCGTTTGTTAACTAACGACGCACGCGCGCGTGACTACACATTCGCAGGAAAAAAAGCGTCGGTAGAAAAAGGAAATCTCAGTGTCAAGATCGGAAGGTCGCGAAGGCGACCGAGTGCAACGCAGCGCGAGGCTAAAAATATCGCTTTACGATTATCGCGATTACGCGTGCGCCGTACAGCGTCGGCGCGCGCATCTCGCGCCAACGACGATTCGCGAGTTGAAGCTTGCCACGCATTGCGCTTTTTTTCTTCTCATTGCAGCCTCCGATGGGACCGTGGTACAACCCGGGAATGGTCATCTTATTTTCTTTCACGATCACCCGGGGTTATTCACACCACGATTAAAAACCGCTATTATTAACAAAATATAGCGTACGATCGCGAACGTTACCGATTGCTCTGTGATTTGTTATTATTTAACAACATTGTAAATACAGATTTATTCGCTATTTTCTGGAAAAAATGAAGGGAAAGCGAAGAAATATTTAAGAATCGGAATAAGCACATCAAGTATCGACGGTGTTTCTAATAAATGAAGATATCGATTTGAAAAACGCTGTTCTATTTTCGATGAAATAAAATATTTCAAGCGTTCGGTAAGAATAATTAGTAAAAAGGATCGAAAATAAATTAAATAACATTAATTTTATAAGAATGTAAAACAAAGCTGAATCGTGACCTTTTTACTTTGTTTGCTAAGCTTTATCGAATTAATTTCCTTTAAATAAGAGTGTGAACTATATTTAATTTCTACGTCATCCGGATGATTATTCAGATAATTTTATCTAGATACCGGCAAAAACTAAGCAAGGGTGTAGACTACGGGTGTTGCTAATCATAGTTTAGGTTGCTGTATAAACGTAGCAATTGCCTCGAAAATAAAGAGAGAAGAGAGTAACGATCGATCGGAGAGGTCCTCCTCGGAGTGTCTCGCGAGGGAGAGAGAGCAAGGGAGAAAGTGAACATCGCAAGGTCTCGGCGCGGCCAGAGGAGGTCTTCTTTGCGCGCTTTTGCGAGGATTAAAATTGCAAATGTCCCGGATTTCTCTCGGCGGGCCTCGGTTGGTCTACGGGCCGAAAAAAGCAAGAGGCACCCTTACGAGGACGAAACGAGTCGGCGGGACGAAAAGCGCGAGGAGAAGTCGCAACAAAATCGACACGGTCGATTTTCGCAGGAAAGTCAGTAGTGGATGCGCGCGCTAGCGGAGGGACGAGGAGGGGCGAAGTCAAGGTTGACGCGCGCGGCGTAAGTCGAATGTGTGATAAGACAAAGGCTGACTTTCTTCAAGGGCGCGCCGCGTGCGCGACACGAGTTGCCTTCGCGAAAGAGGAGAAGCGTTTTGCGCTTGTCGCTCGCTACACGCGCGAGGACACGCACACACGAAACGCGAGTGAACGAGGAAGATGCATCAAGGATGCGGACGTGTCGCGGCGATTTTCGCTCTCGAGAGGGAATAGAGAGACGATATCACGTAGGTTCCAATGAACTTGCAAACGATATGGAAGAAAGATTGTTCTCTAAAATCACTTGTTGATGGAATTATAAATACGAAAAATTGTCTCAGCTATAATACATCACTGTAAAATAAAATATCGTTATTTTAACTTGTATCCCGTACGATGGTTCACGCGTGGATTTACAAGGTGAAAATATATATAAAACATTTGAAGCGTATTATTGTTATCGCCAATAACGGTGTAGTATTGCATAATGTATATCGCGCTCGACATTCAAGTTGATCAAGACGATCTCGCTACGGAAAAAATAATGATTATTTCGAAATGCCCAGTTCTGTCGGGGAATTTTCCTTGTTTATTAAAAGACGGTTTATCTCCTCGAGATCGGATCCTCGGAAATACCCGGCAGGAAATCTGGGTTATTATCGCGCAGCGACACGAACCATGTTATTCCGAATAACCGATCAAGACGACTGATATTGGTCTGTTACACCTGAAGAAATCGTGCAACAACTGACGAAGAAGTAGACAAAGAAAGGTAGGCAGCGAAGAGGATAGCGTGGTTATAAATTGCTGCATCTCGGCGACGGTGACAATAAAGCTATGCAAATAAAGTCGCCGAATTTTCGACTGTATTGGGCTGTGAATCAGTCGAGTCACTGTTTTCGAGGAAAGATTAATGAGAAAATATACGCGCATATGATTGTTATCAGTAAGTCTCGATAAATTTCCTTCCTTTCCTTCACCGGTGTGCCACACAAAGAAAATGTAACACGCGTGGGCGTGAAAACCGCGGCAGCGCGTATAATAAAGTCGTTTCAACGGTTTATATATATGATATTGGCATTATTCATAGCATACTATCACGTAACGTGATTATAGTGCGTTATTATTTATTATCGTTATAGTAATTGCATATATTATAATATTGTAATGCGCATTAATATATAATACATTAATATTATTCGTTATTATATAACCTGTAGGGTTACCGATATTTCGATAATATTAATACTAATAATTATATACCAAATATTTCGCGAAGAAATTGACGAGCTTCTAGAATGTGTTCTGAAGGTCATTCTAAACAAAACAAGAAAAGTTCAAATACAGTACAAGAGATGGCTGACAAGATTAACATACTTATTCAGAATGATCGTCGAATTACGGTGCGGGATATTGTTTCTACATCCAATATCAGTATTGATAGCTGTATCAGAGATCAACTTCGTTATCGGGAAGTATGCGCACGTTGGATTCAACGAATGCTAACGGACGAACACAAGCAGACACGCTTGCGGATGGCTCATTCACTTGCTGTTGGCACAATGTGAAGAAAAGGGTGATGCCTTTTTTACGTTTCGACCCTTAAAAGAGTTTCTAGGGGGGAGGAAAAAGTTTCGTTCCAATGAAGAAGTCATCGAAGCTATCCGATAGTGGGCGCGTCTGCAGTAGCCGGAAGAATTTTTTTCCCCTCAAGGAATACGGAAGCTACCGGAAAGATGGTGCGGTTGAAAAGGAGGGAAACTATATTGAAAAATGACAGTATGTAAATCACTTCTCTTACGTTGCTTTTTGAATAAATAATAAATTATAATTTAAACTCGAACACTTCCCGTGTTGTTACCGCGCGTGCACATCGTCACATTCAGCACATGCACGCACACACGGCTTCGCTCGTTGCGGCGTTCCGACAGATTCAAGGTTTACGGTTACGATAAGAGACGGCACCGAGATCTTTTCATACAAAGAGCACGCGCGACCGAACGTTACTCCACTTGGACGAAGTTACAACGATAACGACTGCTTTCCTACCCCCGCTATGTAGTACGCAATCGAGATTACACAAACTACGCACAGACGTTATTGTCTCGTCGAATGGGCGAATTAAATAACGGCGAAACGAGTTGATTACAACATAGCGGGCCCTGGAATGTAAAATTACGTGCCGTGACGGCGATAAGTGCGCGCCGCTGTCCCCGCTGTTTTCGATGTGCATTCACAGCGTTCGTTAATGACGGTTCGACGACCGCGACGACGATAATTCGCGATGGGCTTGTACAAATCGGGCTGCGAATGAAAATTCGACTCGCTGTCCTCGTGGTCTTCCTTTTTCTTTTTCATTTCATGTCGAAAATACCGATAAATCGCGACGGACGAGCCATCGAACGTTCGGTTGAATAAGTTGCATGTGTCATTAACCCGGGAATAGTCTCACCTGGGGTCATTTCATACCCCTAACGATCCGAAAATGAAGCTCACGTCGCGATGGATTCCTTTTACCGATCGGGAACCGCAATTGTACTTTTCATTTGGACATTTGGAGACCTAAGCTATACAACAAGAACAGGCTGCGACCCGTTTTATTATAATATAAGACTGTAAAAACACATTGGATCTATTAAAATATACAAATCTTGAATTGACACTTAATTTTTTCCCACGACGTTCTCAGGAGTTATCGAGTAGTTCGCATCATTCGGAAAGGGCAAGCCAGCAGCTGCTGTGAAATTTTTTTTCGATATCGAAGGAACACGACGTGGATGACGACGACAACCGGCGAGGAAGAGGATAGAGCGGAGAGACAGGAGGAAGAGGAGGCTTGAGTATCCTTCGCGGCTTAATAAGACGGCCGTAAGGGCGCATCTGGAGGGAACGGACCTCGCAAATTGGCCGTGAGGCCCAAGGTCGTCCAGTATATCCTACATACTCGAGTCACTGGCCCCTGTTAGAAACGAGTCGGAGGGGCCCGAGAAGCCCTCCCCTTCTGAATGTCCATCCTAAAGTAATCCTTCGGCCCTAGAAGGACGTGCGCAGCAACATGTCCGAAGCCGGGAAGGAAGCTATCCTTTTCGATTCTACATGGAAAAAAATTAAATATCAATTCAAGACATCCTAATAGAAGCGATCGTTGTTTCATACATAAGCAAGAATACATTACCTTCTCAGAAAAATTTCATATTCTTGAATTTCAACGATATCATAATGTTAGATAATGTTAGGAATATCGGGAGAGAGTTGAAAAATCTCGACGTGTGAAAGGAAACGCAAACAATAACTTCGAAAGGGTAACGTAAACAATGACCTTAGAACGAATCGTATCGCGAAGAGAACTGATTTGAAGTTCCGAGTGAATCGTGAATACGTCATGCGTGTGTGCTCGTAAACGTACGATCAGTTAAATAAAAGTTTAGATAAGTTTAGAAATTTTTAACATTTGAAGCGGTACTTTTTCCGCTGTCGATAAATCTGTCAAGCGATTTTTTTTTGTCACTATCCGTGCTGACCGCCACAAAAGAGCCGATGCATCGTTGCTCTCTTTTACGATATTCGAAACCTTGTACCCGATTTGGCCTCTGTGATCGCTGCTGTTTGCTCGCCGTTTGCTCGTTCAGCGATAACTTCGATAAGCTTTCGTATTTTCGCGCGCACACACACACACATATAATATATAATAACTGTATGCATAGATTCTTTGCATCTTTTGGTACTTTCAACTTCGATTTAGTCGCCTTACGATAAATCTACCGGTGAATCGTGCTCTTTGTAACTGACATTCGTGGGCGGAGGAGTCGTCATTTTTCGCTCAAGTTGGCGTAAAGAAGTGTACTCGCGTATTGTTCGCATCGTCCTTCCTGGAACGAACACGCACGGAAAAGCGGAAAATATCGCCTCACAATGTACTCCTATCGGAAGTACATGTATCCTCTTTCGCTTTTCTTTTTTAATCTTTGCGTTCGGAGATACACAGAAAAATTTCAGTTCCTGCAACTGAAGACTCGGTGACAAGAGATGATTCTGTGTTATCGCAACTGAGAACATTTAACTACCAACTGAATGTTATTCTCATTTGTAACGTTAATATTCAAAGCCGTTTTCTGTTTTTGCGTTCTTCATACGCCATCGACGAGAAAATATGATGCGAACGGTAACGTATCACTACGTGGCAGATTTTTCCGGTTCGATGCGACACAAACCGAGCCGAAACCGTGCGCGAAATCGTCTTCGACGTTAAATCAAAAAAATTCAAGACAGGACTAACGTGTTTTCTTTTTATCCTCCTTTCCACTTTCCCTCCGTCTCCTCCTCGTGAGTTGATTTAGAATACTTAATGCTACGGCAAGGACGAAGGACGTCTGGGACGGAGGAGCGGTTTGACGGGGACGCAGTCGGACGAGCGACCGGAATGCACGTTCAACAACGAATTTTGCGAATTCACGAGAATGAGATTCAGGAGTCGTAAATATCGAACGAATTCTTCGCATCGATAAAAAAGGGGGGAAAAAGGGGAAAAAAAGAAAAAAAAAAGAATTCGCGTACGAGCGAATTCTAAAAGTCGCGGAACCGCGCCGCGAAGGAGCTTTGGCTAATAAAGAGGACTGGGAATAAACTTTTATCGTCGGCACACATCGGCGTAAGTTCGATCGAACACTGACGATAACTTCTGATTGTACACGTGGGAGGCAAATGACCCGCGCGCTAATTGCGCGCTCGATAAACAATGAGAAGTTCGTTACACGAGCGAGAGCCTGCCCGAGGACATGCGCGGAACTACATTTCGCAATAACCGCGTTAACACGTAACCTCGGACGAGTAATGTTATCTTCGATCGATCGATTATCACAACACCTACGACGACGACAAATAAGCCTACACGGAAAAAAAAGGATATTCTTTATTCTCGGAAGATCTGTATTCTCATTACCGTACGTTTGATTCAAATACAGAGTTATTCAAAATAACGCATTCATTTTTTTGATATAATTATTTTAAACGTTACAAGATTTATTATTTTCAGAATAATCACACTGCGATCTATAGCGGACTATCGTAAAATCGCAATAACGATTTTGTTGAAATTCAAGAATATTAAGTTTTTGCAAGAAGATCATATATCCTTGCTTATGTATGAAACAATGATCGTATCTATTAGAATATATAAGTCTTGAATGGATACTTAATTTTTTTCCGTGTAAAAGCTAGATTTTGGATACGTATTACTGCGCGCGAAATACCGTCGTTCACAAGTCACGGCGCATGATTAGACGATGATGAGAAAGGAGATCCCGGAGAAAGAGAGAATCCGCTTATAGCCGCGTGATTTACTGCTTCGGCCGAGTCGACTGCCACTTCACATACGGGTGTACGTACGGCGTGCACGCAACGGTAGGAAGTAATGACTAACGGTAATCGGAGCCGGCCTATCGACGAAACTGAAAATACCGTGACTCCGCCGATAGCGGAGTGCCCGGTTTCTCGCTGAATGGCCGACGTTCGCGGGAGCGCGTCGATTGGACGGCGCGTCGAAATTCGCGTTCGACCGCTAACAGAACTTAAATTCAAGGGAGAATTTATGGCGCTTACTCACTCGCTGAATCAGTCGGTCGGTCGGTCGGTCGATCGATCGATCGGACGCAGCCCGCCTATTTTGGTCAGAGAGGAACAGACGATATAACACTCCGATCGATTGGCGAACATCGCGAGAGTTAAAAATATTCTTACAGTCGCTTCCCCGAGTGAAATTTAATAACTTTTAACTTTTATAGTTTTTAACAGCCGTGAAACATTTTGAAGAAAAAATTGTTTTTTTTTTACATTTTTCTCACGCACTTTTCGCTTATCGTTCGAGCACAATGCAGCACAAATCAACAGGACTGTCAAAATAAATAAACTCAAAAAGTGAGGAGGGCTAATTTCTTATAGGCAAAATATTGAACACATCATCGTTGTCAACTTTTCGCTCTCGCCCACTATCGTATCTTCGTCTCCCCGGTGCTTCCTTCCTTCCTTCCTTCCTCCGCACTCTCGGCGGCAACGCGAATTCTCGTCCTTGCGCGACTGTTGAGAACCGACGGAGGAAGAAAGAGGGAACGAAACGAAGAAACGGAGGCACGAAAGAGCGCGATAACGCCACGTTTCTCCACGTTCGAATTCCATCGCGAATCTCCCGGCTCTCGAGAACGGCGTTCACGGTCGGACATGTGTCTACATGAAAGCAGCCAGAATCGTCGAGCCGTGACGAAGCCCGCATCGGCGGCAGCCTCAGGAAGGTCGGCGTCTAACATATAAAAAGGTGTATTCACCTTGATTCTGTCGCCTCCTTCCTTCGACTTGACTAAAAACTCCCGAGCGTGGCGCGCTCAAAATCGCGACGAAACGTCCATGATGACAACGCGCGACAACGAGGACCCGCAGCGGTCGTTCCCGCGTTAACAACACTTTTTATCAACGTCTCGGAAAATCAAGGAAACATCCGGCTTTTACGAAATTGCAACGGCTGATCGATGTGACTTTCGATTTTCTTTCAAACCGGAAACTGGAAAACACTAAGATTCTTAATGAAGAAAGTATCGATAAATAAAATTCCATCAACCCCACAATACTTGTTTATGAACAATACGCGATAACATGGCTCGTAGACAAAAAATGTCCATTTGAAGTTTTCTGATTTCTAATAAGATTTCCCTGAGGATGCCTCGATTTTTCCATAAGCCAATTTACTGAGAATTTCAGATTTGTCAAGTAGTAGACACCTTGACGTGAGAAACGGCACGACACACGCGACTGTACGAATTGCCTTGACCGTTGCAACATCCTCCTCCGTCGGAGAATAGCTTTCAACGCTTCCGTGAAAAGCCGGAGGAGAGCGCAGTGTCGAATCAGCCGACGTTCGGGTCCTCGAAACTAATCTCACGATAATTGTCCGGAGTTGTCAAGGACGCGATTTCGCGCTTTTATCTGCCTTGTCACGCGTGACTTTTTCTGAACTTCTGCGCCGATATCTCCCTTCGCGTTCGCCATTTCGCTTCGTTCGACCGTTTTGCCGAAGATGTACGCTTATCTGTGCTTTAAATTATTGCCGAAAAATACCGTCCCTCTCGCATCATCATCGTAACGGCGAGTTGACACAATCGAAGTATACGCGCGCGCGATGCCTCGTCAATGTGCCTCCGCACAGCAATACGAAATGCTTGAAAACCGGATATCGGGAGATATTAAAAAATGTCCTTTAAACATAAATAAGTAAGTGTGTAAAGCCGCATTTCATTTAAATGAGCAATAATCAATATATATTTTTGAAGAAAGAAACCAAAAATCAATGTCGACTTGATTTTAAGTAATAGCCTTAAACTAATACAACACGTATGAGTGAGTTCAGAAAGTGATGTTTTATCGATAACGATAAATTATAATTTAATTTTCATTTAATGCACTGAAAGTACGCTAATCATACATCAGTTATATGAAATTTCAAGTTATATCTCATCGAAGAAATATGGGAGTTACAAGCAAATGACCGAAAAGTGACGGCGTTCGCCCCACTATGCGCGCCGCTACGATTGCACTCGGCGTGACGTTCCTTGACACATTAAAGCGCCATACGCGTGTCGTTACTCGATACACAAAGGAATCCCTACTTACTTCGCGCCGCTCTTTTACCTCCGCGTTATATTCTCCCCGGGACCTCGCCATTACTCACTACCACGAATACAAGTACGCTAACGCGGCGCGCACGACCTCCTGGAGGTCGAGATCGATCGTTGGACGCGAGGCGATTTGCGAGACAAGAAAGCTGCAAAGTTTGTCGTCGTTATCGACACACAGAGGTGACACACAGACATCGAGAAAGAGTGTCGTTAATGAGCGATAACGCCGCTGCAGCGGATAACGAACGTTCTCGAACGAGGAATCGCAAAGAGAATTTGAAAGGGATTCATGTCTCCCTCCCCCTTTCTTTCGCTCTCGGAGGAGAGAAAGAGAGTGGATGCGGATCCTCCGGCCAGCTGTTGATCGCGAGATGTCAATACGAAAATCCCACGACGAGTATCCTCGCGCGCTTCTCGACACCGGCTCGCGATCGATGCGCGATTACTCCCCGCGCCTACCGGTCAAACATGTCGTCCCCCGCTCTCCGTTCGCCCCGGACGAAGACCCACCCTGTAGCAGCCAGCTAGCTCCGACGACGGGCAGCCAGAGCGCAATTATGCCCCAGTTTACAATAGGTGCTTCGAGCCTTGAACCCTAAGAAATTGACCGATCGAATAATCAATCGTGATCAGTCAAATTCTCATTGCAGATCCCCGCCTGAGGCTTAAGAGATTGAGCAATCACGAAGGAATGACAGAAGAATAATCTCGATCGTGATTGGTCGACTCCTTAAGGTTTAAAATTCGACCTGGCCTGTGAGACAGAGAGGAGTGTACGTACCGCGCCAGCGCCATCCTAACATGCGACAATCCAGGCCCCGCGGGTGAGAGCAAGGTATCCAGATCTGCGAGCGGCGGCTTGTCGTTGGCACTATATCCTACTGAACACATGCGCGCGATTTTTCCGTTTTTCCTCAACAGAGCTCGTCATAATAACTTCAGACCGGGTAGCGCCCCCCTTCCCCCTCTCGAGTCCTTTTTACCGTGTCTCCCTCTTCTTCCTCCTTTCTCTCTTTCTCTCCCTGATTCTCCGTCTCGTTTTACCCGGCACCGACTCGATCGAGCACGAACGGCGCGCTCGCGTAACACGAAGAAGACCGGCAACAACAACCGAGATTGCTCTGCTCGACGAACTTTCCGGAGTCCTTACTCCTCCCCCCGTGATCCGTCACTGTCACCACCGCATTTTCACTGGTCTGTGTTCGCGACGGGGACGACGACGGAGCGGCAGCGGCTGCGGCAACGGCCACGACGACAGCAGCAGCAGCAGAGGCGGCGATAATGGCACGATGTCGGCGGCGGCGAGGCTTCCCGGGGAGCGCGACGATCGGCGGCGAACGTGGCGACGAGATCGCGTCGCGGCGCCGATGCGCGGACGCTCGCGTGGAACGGAGAGCCACCACCGAGAGACGGCGCACAGCTTCGGCTCGATTTACTACTCACTACTACTACTACTTCTACTCTGCCAACCACCACCAAATTCTCCCTCTCTATCTCTCACTCTTTCCCTCGCTTTCTCCCTTCGTTCTTAACCGCACTCTATTTCTTTACTTCTATTTTCCCCCTGAAATTCCTCTTCCCGTCCAATGACCTCGCACTTCGATCGAGGAATTCATTCACGAATGTTCAATTGTAAACGTACCTCGTGTGGCTCATTGTCTCTCTTTGCCGTTTCTCCCTTCTTTCTCACCTCAAATTTTCTTTTTCCTCCGGTCTCTTTCTTCCGATACTACTCACGCCTTACCGTTCCGTTCTCTGCCACGATACTAGCTCGACTGCAGGCCGAGCCGAGTCCGACTGAACGGCCGCCGCTCCCCTAGCGAGGGTGGCGCGCTCTCGCGGCGTAGTTCGCCGCTCGCGACCTCGTGTCGTGCCAGCGGAACGATGATACGATCTCCCTGTGTGTCCCCTCCCAACTATCGCGCACCCAAGGCTCCCTTCCTCCCCGTCTCGTCTCTTTTCCTCCTTCCCCTCCTCTTTCTTTCTCTCTCTGCCTCACCCTGCAGGAAATTCTGCACTGCGAGTGAATGTGGCGTGTGTGTGTGTGTGTATGTGAACCTTGTCCAGGCATGCCGCTCTGAAATTGTTGTATTAAACGTCGTTTCCTGGCCGCTTTGACTACACGGGGTGTACACACACGGTCGTTTTGTAACTTTCCGGTCGACGAATTCGGATCACCTTGATGGCTCTCGAAGGTAACCACGCGTACCTGCGGCGTATGCATACTCGTAAAAACGAGGGTTGCGAGCGTTGCGACGTATGGATCGAACGGATATGAAAATCCGGCTCGTTAAAATTTCGCCTCCGATCGAGAGTGGCGCGCTCAAATCATTCTTTCTCCATCTCTTTTTTCATTAATTTATACACAATATGTATACAGGGTGTGTCAAAAGTCTGGGTACAGTCGAGTATCTCATATACAAAGCAATTTTGAAAAAAATGTTTTAAATAAAAGTTATAGGGTTTAAAAAAGATCTATTTACCGATCTTATCAGTTTAACTTTGGTTGGAGCTGTCGAAGTTAAATGAAGGTCAATTTCATTTTTTTCTAACGGAATCATATAGTTTTCTCAACACAAATCAATTCCTCCATTCATGTCACTGAAAAATTCTTAATCATTTTCGTCACATATCGAGCGATACACTCCGATTCATTTTCTCGTGTACTTTCACATTCAACAGTGCCTCCGACGTACGCGCTTCCCCAAAAGATATCGTGATGAGAAAATTAAATTTTCTTTCGGCTCTCCCGGAACAGAACGTGGGAGTGGTTTGTGCGTTTCGAATACGCACGAACGACGGTGCGATAGGCATCGATGGCTTTCGCGGTACCGGAAACCGAGAGAGCTCGCCTCTGTTCGTCGAATTACGATGAAAAAGGGGGTCACGAAAATGTTTTACGAGCGTTTAAGGTGTCTCTCTCTCGTCGGGGTCGGCGTCAATGGGACCGTGACGTCGTGCCGGAATCACGCACGACGGTCGTGACATTGTGAGAACGATGATACGAGGAGGAGAAGCGAGGGGGGAAACCGGAATACATTTCGGCAAAACGCGTTCGAGTCGGTTTACCGTCGTCCACAAGAGAGGAGAGCATCCGGTGTGTGCACACACACGCCTGAAAGAGTTATGCCCAACTCGAAAGAGAGAAAATAGCGCGCGAAAGCTGCTATTGTCTCTCGGCCGGCTCTCTCGCCCAGATTCCAGATCGAAGTTGAAAATCGCGACGAAATGTCGAACGTAAAATTCAGAGACGTACGTTCGAAAGCTCACTTACCATGCACGTGAGGAAGTTGATCGGGGAGTAATGATGAAATTAATATCACCTAAAAAATTTACATTTCCGATAACACAGGTATACAATGAAAGATACGTTAACGATCCCCTCTTTCTCGCAGCGACTGAACGAGCCGAATAGATACGTCAAGCGTGGGAAATTGTACATTTTTCAAACTTAGTTCAAGAAGTTCTGATATTAATAAGTGTAGTCTCGGGGCGCGGACTTCCCTTGATCCCCTTGAAAAACGACCCTGAGCCTCCCCGCCCCGCAGCGCTGCGGTCGAAGGTCGTACCGTATACCCTCTCTAATAGGTCGCCACTCTTTCCTATTTCTTTCTTTTCATCGCGTGCGCGGTTCTCCGTCGTTATTACTATTACCAAAGGCTCGGCGGTGTCCGTGTATTGATGCCGTATGGGCGGATAAGGCGAGCCGTAATACACAATAAGGCGCAACCCGCGGAATTTCATCGAGTTCGAGCGATACCAAAAACTTCGAGCTCTGAGCGCAAACACCTCGTCAGCGCGAAATCTCGGACGAGCATTTCCTCTCTTCTCGGTTTTTCAACATTTCGCGAGCGAACGAACGAAAGGAGCGCGCGCGCACGCGCGAGAGAGAGATTTTATTTCACCTTAAGGGTAAAACCCTCTCGAGCACACAGTGATTAAGATGCAGGATCTATAATTTACAAATTATTATGAGGTAAACTAAACTGCAAGAAATAAAAATATACGAGATTGAAAAGTTTCCAACCTGACTACGAAAAAGCCACTTTTTTCGAGCCAAATGAAACTTATTTCTCAACACAGTCTCCCTTCATCTCAATACACTTGGCCCAACGTTTTTTTTCGACCTTTGATTCCCTCAATATAATAACTTTTGTCTAAACTAACTTTTAACATAAAGACATATAAGAGAGTGGTTGCGGTAAAAGAAATTATTCCCAATCCTTCAATTTCTACCGACTACTTCTGCGGCGTAAATATCGGAGAGTTACCCTAACTTTCACGCATAGTGACCCGTTGCCCGAGTCGAATGAATTTACGCGATTACGTCAAACAGCCGCCGCCACTGTTCCGAATACGTGTAATCAGCGAATTTTTCGCAATACGGCCGACGCATGTCCGATGACGTCGGATTGATCGAAAAAGAGAAAAAGAAACGGAGCACCAGTTTTTGATACGAGGACAAATATCAGTGAAACATTAATAAGCAGATAGGACAATGAAGCGCACAGGCCGAGAATGATAAGATAAAGAACAATTATATAACGGAATAAAAACCGAATTTGGAGGAATATGAAGTGAACATTCGACGGACGAAACAACAAGACGGAAAAAGAGGAGTAGTAAGATAGATTTAGAGAGAAATTAGAGAGTATTTAACCCACTTGATAATATGCTATATTTTGTTAATAATAACGGTTTTTAATTGAGTTCTAAATGAGTCAGGGTGATCGTTTACGTTAAAAAAAAAAAAAAAAAAAAAAATGACTATTTCCGGGTTAAAGAGAAGAGGAGGTAGGATACGCAAAGCAAAAGAGCCAAGAGAGAAATTCGCAAAAGGAGCAGGAAGAAGAGGCTATCGTCGTTGCGCGAAGATAAGCGAAGCAGATTACATGAGTTTCGGCCCATTGTTCCAGTTCGGGCAGGCGCTAATATCGTATAGAAAGTACCGGGGGAGAGCTAGCTCGCTCGCTCATCGGAGCGACAGAGTTCAACGGAGGGAGGAGCGCGGTCTCGAAGCGATGGGGAATCGCGGGGGCGACAAACGATGGTAAAACTGAGAGGGAGGGAAAGAGAAGAGTGGCGGCCGGCTGTGGTAATGTCGGAGAGGTGATTGCGTTAGAGCGAGCGAGGCGAAAAGAGATAGACAGAGACGGGTGAAAGAGAGAGGAGGATAGCGAAGAAGGAAAAGAGAGGAGGGGAGGAAGGGAGAGAGAGAAGCAGCAGCAGCAGCAGCGGAGGGTTCAGACGAGGTCAGGTCACGGGAGACGAGAGCCGAGCCGTTCGCTCTCGGTCGATAAAACGAGGAGCTACCACCTATGTGGCACGCGGCGATGCGGTGGTGGTGGCACCGCCACACCATGTTGGTGCGCGCACCATAAGAGCTAATGAGAGCGAGCATATGTTGCACGCCGCCTTCCCCTCTCTCTCTCGCTTGCTCAGCGAGCTAACTTATCGCTTCGACGAGCGGTGTCTCAGCGATGTTCCGCGGCTCGTCGTCGACGTGCCGAACGATGTCTGATTAATGCGGCCGGCTTTGATGAATGCGAACATGTACGTACGTACGTGTGTATGTGCGCGCGTTGTACACGGCTAGGAAAAATTCCGAGACACATTAAGACGTATCGTTGAGCGTCGCGGCGACAGGCGTTCCAGAAGAAAGAGTCATGGCGCGAGTCACGGAACAGATGTCGGCTCGGTAAATTGAAACGCTAATCGACGACGAGCGCCACAATCGAGGGCGTTGTCGTCGTCGTATCAACGACATGCGTCGGTCACGTGAGAGTCAGTAATCCTCCGTGTGAACACATTGTACAAGCGCAACGACGTGTGCATCTAATGATATATATATATATATATATATATATATATATATATATATATACATTACTTTAGTTATTATATAGTTATTTTATCGCGGGATCGGCCAGACGCAATGATGCATCAGTGCTTACGCTAGCTACGTTGATGACGCGCCGGAGAGACCGAGACGAGTTATTCGTTTAAACGGAGGCTTGTAAACGCACGCTCGTAACCGCAGCCACCGGCGACTAAATGTCAAGTGAAGTGGTTAAAGAGAGATCGCCACAAGCGAAAGACAAACGTTGCGACCGACGTTGTCGCGTTACTATTATGCAGTTCGCTATTATGCATTTCTGCGAGGTTGCCTCTCTCTCTCTTTCCCCTTGTGCCGCGCACTGTTCCCGAACATACGCGCGGCGCTCCGAAGACATCAGTTGGTGCTTTCCATTTGGTGACACAAGTCGACACAAGCATCATCCTATCTCTGTTATTCATTGAATGCGGAATAAAGACAAAATGATGTTTGTGTCGATTGTGTCACCAAATGGAAAGCACCATATATCTGTTATTTTCCGGGCCCAGAAGTAACGCGGGGAAAGGAAACGAAGGTGGCTGAGAAGTGAGAGGAGGGGGCAAGCACGAATGCGTGATTGTTTTTCTATTAACCCGGAAATAGTCACTTTATTTTTTTTTACGCAAACGGATCACCTGGGATCATTTAGACCCCAATTAAAAATCTCTATTTTATTAACAAAATACAGCATATTATCGATTGTTCTATGACTTAAAATTCAAAATTCCAGAATACCTAGCCGGGCGGATTTAAACATGAATGAATAAAATATCGGTTGAAAAACGATGATATTCGCGCGTTGTAAATATAGCAGAAGGTTTTTTTTACCTCTGTCCGATTTCACGATTCGAATTTTATAGAACCAGAAACTTTTTATACGGACGCAGATATGAATTAATAATGATAACACGAGTCAAGCCGTTCGACGGCGATTCATTCTTGGAAACTCCCACATCTCTCCCGAGTCGCGAAAGGTTAAAAGCATTAACGATTCAGGAACACGGCAACGCCGAGAGTAGGCGAGACGAAGCGCGGCTCCAGCGAATCGCTCGTTGCGAGAATTGGAGTCGTTCCAAGAGATGAGAGAGAGAGAGAGAGAGAGGGAGGAAAGAAGAGGGACGAGACGACGATGAGCTCTTCGTCGACACCGCACAGTGGGACCAAAGCTCCGTTTGAGCGGCCAAAATTTCTTCCTCATCACACACGCTGTTTTGCACCGTCAAATAAGACTTCAATCATTAACTCGTAATTGATTTCAAAACTTGTCTCATCACTCGCAACAATCTTACAACCTGCAAAAGACAAAGTTTACGACCGCTATAGAATAATTAAAAGCCATAACAATAACTTACATTTCTGAGGTTTCGGTCGCTCAAACGGGGCGCTTTGGTCTCACTTCGGTGCGCCGGTAAAGAGCGGACGAACGGACGAGCTTTCCGCCCGCGGGTTATGGAAAAGGCGGCTCGATAAACAAACGATCGATACAACGTTACGCGCGTGCAAATGTAAACCCGCGTCGTGGCGCACGTCGACGAGAGATTCTCTTCGACGGCCGACTGCTCGCGGCTCTCTTCACGGCCGGGTAATTGATCGTAGAAATGACTTTTACGATAAAACGGAGTCAAAGTCAAGACACGGGGGGATCTGACACGGACCTCGCTCAACTCGGTCAAGGCGGAAGACCGTTAGAACAGTCCGCGTAAGGGACACGCTCTATACAACGGACGAACATATCGCGCGAAACGTGCTGCCGCGATTCTCACGATATGTCCGTCGCCACTCGCGGAATCGTCTTGTTCGTCGCTGCTCGCACCGAAGGTGTAACATAGCGCCAGGGTCGAAGCCGGTTTTATATAGCTTAAAAATGCGAGTCCGATCCTCGATAAGATATACGACACACACGTGTGAGGTATGTCCTTCTTCCGTGTGTTGTGTCGATCGTCTCTTCGCGGAAATGCCGTGGTTACGAACTTTGTACTTTCGTGAAACTTTGTACCTCGTTGGAAAATGAAATTCCGCTTGAGCTCATTCGTGGACAATTGGCGTTCTCGAAAAGAAACTCGAAGCGACGGTCGTTTCCCGACAGGGCCGATTCTAGCTACGATATTATATTCATATCGACAGTGATTTCTCCGTGTGCCCGATTAGTCCACAATCAGCTGACACTTCTTCTGGGAGGACAGGCGGAGCCGCGAAGGGTACCAAGGGAGGAAGATTGCGTTTGAATTGTAGTAAAAATGAGGTCGTCTCCTCTTGTGGGCCAAGGCGTCGCGCGTGCGTTAGGCGATCTCCGCTTTAAGGGAGAGAGAGAGAGAGACCATCGTGCGACGCGATCGATGTAACCGCTTTTTACCTCAGCTCGGATTATATTTATAGAATGGAAAACCAGTAAGGATGCGATAGATCTTTTTGCTCTCGCTCTTCCCTCTCCTCTATATAACCTCTCCCCCTTTCTATATATATGTAAATAACCACATCTCCTTTTATTTTTAATTCAAATAATAGATTCATATTTTTCAGGTATATGTTCTTCTTTGCCGTTAATCTAATCCTTCGCTTCATTTATTTAATTTATCAACTATCTTAACTAAATCGAGAGAGAGAGAGAGAGAGAGAGAGAGAGTATATAATGTAATTATTATCTCTAACATGAGAAAAACTTTCAAATGATTCGATCGCGCCTTTCAATTCGCGAAGTACCTGACGACGTGAGCGTTATCGAAAGAGCGCAAAGATTTGGGGGAGGGTTTAGCGAGTCGTCCGCTACGGGAGTGCAAAAGGAAAGGAGGAAAAAAGAAGGGGAACGATATGGTAAAACGAATTACAAATGTTATGCCTGTTATTCGCGTGTCGCGTATTGCGAGATGAGCGGAAACGCGCATAATAGTTTTACTCAGAATTCGTCGAGAAAAGCTCGGTATGACAAATTAATTACCGACGTGCTCCTCCCTTTCCGTCTCTCTTTCTCTCTCTTTCCTCGGGTCAGCTCGTCAATTTAATTATACTCGCGATATTTCTCAGATTCGCTCAACCGTAAAGCGTATGTGAAGGCGAAACGCCGAAGAGAGATTGCATCAAACTGGTTCACGTCGTGATTGCGCCGCCAAATCGAAGGTCGACATTACATAATCTAATTATGAGGACTTTTGCCGTACGAATAGGCGCGATATCCGAAGCGATAGACGCGTATAGCGTATAGCGGATCGACGGCGACCGATAGCTAATTTTCGCGCGAAAGGTTACAGAGTCGACATCGATCTTAACCCGGTCGGAGGCCGGGCCTTGTTCAAGAATAGAAGTCCCTTTTGCAGCGGATGTAACAACGTAGTCCACGGTGGCCACGTGGTTCCTCGAGGTCCGACCGTCATGCACAGAGACTTCTATATAATATACCAGACCGTGTATCTTTCATATATTAGCCTTGTATGCGCGTACCCTGAATGTATGTATCCAAATCTGCGTTTGCTCTTATAGGTCCTGACCTTTTTAGATGACTCTAGATAAGGTCTAACATTAGTACCATTTTCTGGAACAAGACAAATTTGAAATCAGCATATTCCTTTTCAAAAGCTTTCAATTAGTACCGATCTCCATTGCGTCAGATTGTGCCTAAGGAAAATGACTATTTTGAAAATCACTCTTTAACTTTCTTACCAGTAACGCACATTTCTGGATGACAATAGTTCCGCCTCGCTGTGAACTTCTTTTTCTAAATTTTTCGAAGTCCCGTTATTTTACCGAGAACGTCGTTTCCGCCGGGGAAATAAATAAAGAAATTGAATAATAGCGCCCTCGGAGCCATGGAAATAATATGACATCGGCTCTCGACCTCGTTGGATTCGTCGGATTTTCCGGCGAAATTATTAACGGACGGTGACGGAAAAATCGCTGAATCCGCAGCGAATTTTAGACGTGTATTATGCATATTTCACGAGAATTTCCCCGAGATTCGGATTAGCCGACCGTGGCCTTCGACATGCGGCGAAGAGCTCCGAGTTGAGTCTACGGATACCCTTCGCACAAGCCGCTAGACGATCGATTCCATCGATTATCGATACTAGGGTTAAGGTCAGCTGGTAATCTAAAAGCGATGTGGAACGACGACGAGCTTGCGCGAGCGAACGCGGGCTGGCGATCGATCACATCCGCCGCTCGGAAAAAAATTTACCAAATAATATCACTCGGTAAACGCGGTATCGCGAATGATACGGCTAATGAAATTGTCTTTCCTTGGCGGGGATTAGCCACGAGTTGTGCACGTGAATTAGGGATAACATAAGATCGAGGGGAACCGCGTTGCTCTACACGGGAAAAAAGAATATTTTTATTTTGAGAAGATCCGTATTCTCATTCACATATACACGTTGAAATAAGTTTATGTAGCGTTAAATGGATAAAACTTGCTTATACAAAGAAATTCCATATATAGTCCCCCGCTAAAAATATAATATTCTCGTTATTCGAGAATAATTTCTTAAGTTGAAAGTAAAGAATACTGGACAAAAAAGAACGATATCTTCAAACCATAAATTACAATTTAACTTGAAATTAAATTACTTTTATTTGAATATATCTTATTTTTGGAGAGAAAGCAGTTTATAATATTAAATTGGATTATTGGAAGTTTTTGTAATAACAATTTCTTTGTCTTATTTCCGAATTGAGGCAATAAGAGGAGTAAAAAGAATAATGCGAATCCGGCGGTATGTAAACTTTGAAGCCTCATAACGGACGTGCAAAACACTTTAATTTTATAATCAATAATAAAATGTATTTTATAAATAACAGTAGTTTATTTTATTCAACCAGACTTTAGTTTTAAAACAATATTGTAAGTAATTTCTCATTAAATTTTGTATGTAATCTAGCTTTATGATTACTATTTTTGTCCGGTCAAGTTTTGTTACCAAAGAAGAAACATCCGTGAATTTAGATTTTTAGATTTGGCCCCACCTGTACTTCCAAATCGACAGCTGTTGCTGAACGATTGTCGATCAAACAAACGGGCGTGCAAGTGGATAGACAGGCAGGAAATGCCGAAGGCCTTACTGAGGTTAGATCTTCGCGAACCCGCCGGTCGAACGTGCGGAAGGGAGAGCGGTGAGAGGTGAGAAAGGACGTCGCGTGGCACACGTTTTTGCGCGTGTACACACACGCACGCGTGGACACACACACACACACACACATGGACACGCCTCGAATGCAATCGACCGAGGTCGGCCCGCTATTTGCAAGCCGCGCGCTAATTCAATCAAACAGTTAACCTTTTCGACGATGAGAACGCTGACGCGACCGACCGAGTATGCGAACGCGATATCGCGCGCAATCTTGAATAGATATCTCGCGAAACCACAGACTTCTGTAATATACATTACGCGGAAAAATGAATTCGGTTGGATCAACCTGACAACGGACAATAATCAAATGCGTTTTAGTTGACAGGAACAAAATTTCTAGTTATAAAAACCAAATTTGGTTCAAACATGAGGACTAGAAATTTCGTTTCCTTCAACCAAAACACGTTTGGTTGTCCATTGTCAGGTATATCCAACCAAACACATTCTCCAGTATAGACCGATAACTTATACCTTTAACAAGCCGAAAATTATGTATTGTGAAATCGTGGGCGCGAGAGAGAAAAAGAGAGAAAAAGAGAGAGAGAAGAAGGGAGGGGTCCAGACACGAGTATTACATGACGCAGGGTCGAGCGGCGAATACGCCCAGTCCCTTTGTTTTTGGGACGCCCACTGCGAGCGTTAGTGCTTATAGCTTCGAATTCAAATTCTGCTCGAGTCCGCTCGAAAACGATCAGAGCGTAGGATGTATTTTTTTTCGCGCGAGTAACTTGTATCAATATTTCAGTATTTAAGAGGATGTCAAAGTCGATGGCAAATTTGATAAGGAGTGATAACGTTGAAGCGATCTTATGTTACGTAAACGCTGACACAATCACGCTGCTCTTCTTGTATTTCTTGTCTATATATATATATGTATCTCAGCGTTACAATAAGCCACTTGATGTACTTATTCCGATTCTTAAATATTTTTTTGGTTTCCCCTCATTAAAAAAAAAAACGAGTGAATCTATATTTACAATGTCCCTAAATAATGATAAATCATAGAGCAATTGATAATATGCTGTATTTTGTTGATAACAGCGCTTTTTAATTGGAGTCTAAGTGAGCCCAGGTAATCGTTTACATAAGGAAAAAATAAGATAATTATTCCCGGGTTAAACGTAACCAACGCGAGCCATGGGGGCGTTAAATGCCTCGTACACGACGTACGTGCGACGAGAAGTTACGTAATGCGGAGGGATCATCATCATCGATGTTAGCGACGACGCGATATCTTTATGTAACCGAGGACGCGAGAGTGATGTCACTTTCGCGCGTATTCACATTAGCCGCGAAATATCTCATCGTATCTCTCTCTCTCTCTCTCTCTCTCTCTCTCGCGTAAACAACGGTACATAACTGGCACAGTCGCCATTGACAAAGATGCGCGCACACACATGTCGTTTGATTTTCCTTAGTTAGCAATGGCGGTAGTGGTTATAAAATACTCGCGGAGCGATTCACCGTGCAAGAATGACCGCCTCTCTCTCCCGACGAAAGAGGCAACACGACGGAATCACGTGCGGAATGCACAATACTTGATGCGGAAGAAGACGTTAACGGAGCCGCGCTGCCGCGATGAGACGACTCACTCCGAGACGACGAGAAACGACGTCTCGGAAAGACTGATTGGAGATTTTAATCACATCATTCTCGACGGAATGTCGATTGCAAATTGCGCTAAAATAACGTACCATGCATTTCTTCCTCTCTCTTTTTCTCGAGTTGAAATTTTCATGCTCCTTTGACGCTTTTCAAAGTAGTTTGGGCTTATTTAGCGATCCCAACACTTAAATGCCACATTAAAAAAAATTCAGTCGAAAAATAGAATATATAGCTCAAAAGGTTAATTAATTAAAGGATGCGATCAAGCCACGGCGTTTCGACGCTCGAAGCCGCATCGATTTTTGATCGTCCTGACGAGGACAAAGATGGAAGAAACGAGAAGAAGGTCGACACGGTCGAGCGTTGAAATAATCTGCACTTATCAAAAGAAATTCGCAGCCGACATACACGGTCGGGTACGGTGAATACTTACTTGCTGGCATAGTTCGCCTGCTGCCCGGCGATATCACACAAGGACGACGCGAGCCAAGGACATCCTGAAATCAAAAGCCACAAAGGACATCCATGAATAAGCCTTATCGATATTATCTATATACAGTGTTTGCCTTAGATTCGTTGAAATCTAATTTCCAATCCGTAATCTGATACGGGCTTAATGCTTAAATCCACGTTATTTCGTTCATTTGATCGAAAAGTGAACTCGGAAACGCTGGGGATAAATATCATCTCCGCGTATCGTTTATCGGAATTAGTTAGCATACTTAATTGACGACGCATGCAAACGCTTAGATCCTGCAAGCAATAACGTCGACCTTTTACCGGAACGTTTCCTCGCGGAGGGTGCCTGTCCGTCTGCCTGCTGAACGGACGGACAGACGGGTAAGGAGGAGGGCCAGCGGGTGCGGAGTGAAAATCGACTCGTGGTTGGAAGCTACAGCGGCGAACTTTCAAATCGCCATTCTACCCGGCCTTCACATTTTCACTAGATGATTTTCACTCGACGCCGGCTGATTCACTTTCCTCGCCGAGCAGTGGGCGTTTACATCGGCAGAATAAAGCAAGCGAAAAAGGTGCGCGCGCGAGTGGCCAGTCGGAATCGCCACGAATTGCCAAGTCGGAATATAAAAATAAATCATTTTTTTACAGTCCTGAATTAATACTAATAACTTTGTATGACGGAGATTTAGCCTTACTTTACATTTTTATAAAATGAATGTCATTTCATTTACTTTCAATCTTTTTTAATAATTATTTTTTACGAACTTTTAAATATCTTATTCCATCAAAAATGGGCAATAAAACAGCGTTTTTTAAATTGATATCTTTATTTATTTGAAATATTGTCATAATAAAACACTTGATGTGCTTATTGAGATTCTTAAATATTTCTTTGGTTTCCCTTCATTATTTCAAGGAAATGACGAGCAAATCTATATTTATTACGTCTCTAAATAATAATGAATCACAGAGCAATATCGATAACATGCTATATTTCGTTAATAATAGCGGTTTCCAATTGGGGTCTAAATGGCCCTAAGGTGATCGTTTAGATCGTTTACGTAAAAAAAAAAAGGGTAATATTTCCGGGTTAAACGGCGGAATTGGTTTAGAAAACACTCGCAGCTACGATCTCATCGTGTTCTCGATCTTCTCGTCTCCTTCCCCCCCCCCCCCCNATCATTCACGGTGCTTCAATTATCGAAGCTTTCACCTTCGCGCTCACGTTAGAGGCCCGGAACGTGTCTCTAATCGTCTCAAACTAGTACACATCGTTTATCGTGCACATCGACGTCACGTCGTGCACATAGACGAACTCGGTTGTTACCTGGATCCTATTATCGTGACTTATTATCCGCCGCGGCCAGTGTTTGCCGGTATCTAGATAAAATTATCTGTCGAAAGTCGGAAATCGCTTTCACCCTCGAAGAAGTCAGTTCTTCGACGCATCTCGATATCCGGACGCTCTTTGTTTATTTTCTTCAAGCGGCCGTACCGAAAATTTCCCAGCTCCTTTTCTTAAATCATCCTATATAAAAGGACGAAGGGAGAAAAGATGAGAGGGTCGAACAGAAGAAGGAGAAGAACAAAGTGGCCATGAGAACATGGCAGTGCAAATAGAGAGAAAGAAAAAGAGAGAGAGAGAGAGAGTAAGAGAGACCCGAATACTGCCGTATCGGATGAAGAGAGAGAATGCCCGGGAGGGGGGCGATCAGGGGGACGATTTGGACAGCGACGGCCCTGAGCCACTTGCCACAGTAGGTCAGCTCTCTTCACCTCGGTTTGCCTCGTTTTTCGAGCCTCCATTATGCACACGAGGAGATTCTCTTCGACGCGGACCGACGTCGCCGTGTGGCATACGCGCGCGTGCGACGTTTCACGACCGCAACCTCCCCGTTGTGCACGTATGTGTGCGTAATCCGGCTGCCATCTTCCTGCCGGATGCATCTGGAGTTCGAATGTGTACGTGTGTGTGTATGTGTGTGTCGCGGTCAACGGGTGGGTTTAGCCCTCGTCGTGGAAACACAGTCCGAAACCCGTGCAGTGTTTGCCGGTATCTAGATAAAATTATCTAAACAATCGCCCAGATGAATAAATAGATTATTATTATCTTGATCTAGATGGAAGAAATACAAAATATATTCATTTTCGTCTTAGATTTTCCGAGACGAAAACAGCGCCGTGAATCGAAAGAACGGAAACTGCAGTTTCCGTCTTCACACGATCGCGAAACTCGGATTCGAAGTATTTCGCAATGGAAGCCCATTCGAAACTAATCAGCTGCACGTGCGCAAACAAAAGGAGAGAGGGGGGTCTCAGAAATATACGGGAACATCTTGTCTGAGACTAACTGCAGAAGGAGCCGCGAAATAAAAAGCGAGGCCACTCGAAAAAGCAAGACACGCAGACAGATAGGTAGGTCCTTGCAAATGTAGCTGAGTATTTCAGACATCGAAGAACGTTGTATAATACATAGGTTGAGAAAGAACCTAAATATAGGTCAAAACGTAAGTATCTGTGTACCTTACGCAAAGCAAGCTCGGGTGCCATCGGTTTCATTTTATCTGTGTTCCGGCTTGTAGTTAGGCACTTTATATTTTCCTCCTTCCAAATCAATAAAGATCGACGGTTAATGAGAGAGGGAGGGAGAGAGAGAAAGAGATTAAATTTTCAGTCTCACCTGTTAGCCTTATATCATTGTAAGAATTTTTCCAATCGCAAGTTCTTTAAAAATCTTCCCATTTTCACACACGAACGGAGGATTATCGCGCGGTTTCCAATGACGTAGCGCCGCGTTTTTTCGCGCGAAACGGCGAAAAGCCCCTTGTGAAATGTCCCTTGGATGCGGACGCGCACAGTACCGATACCGGTGGACGATAGTTAAGCTACGATAACGGGAAAAGTGGGTCGTGAGCGTCGAGAGTGCGAGTCGAATAAGTTAAGCCGTAAACGCGCGGCTCGCATAACTCTTCGGTGAATTAGCGGCGCAACGGTGTCGTGTCGCAATTTTGTGGAAACAATTGGCGCGCGAGCCTTTTTGTCTCGCGGGCCAGTGGAAGTGTCGTCTAATGTTATTAAAAGAGAGAGAGAGGAGAGTAATGCCAGCTAATGTCACGGCGTATCCTCGGACGGAAACCCGGGAATTACGAAGCGGAAGAGCGCGCGTCGACACTACAGTATAATTCGAATATTTTGAAATCGCTGGCGATTAAACCGAATCCTTGAAATTTCACACAACTAATCAGAATAACTTAATCATTATTCCGATTTAGATTACACACATAATTGGAATAGTTTATTTATCATTTTAATCTAGAATTAATTAACCAGAATAATTCATTCATTATTTTCGTATTCGTTGACTCGTTTATTTATTAATATTTCTCGAACTTGATACCCTTCGATAAATAAAACATCACAGAGATGAAGTTCTCGATTTTTTTAAACTTAGCTGATAAAATTCAACCCACGTTCCACCCTCGAGATTTATCGCAAGGTTCCCCTATTCGCGCGAATTCCTTAACTGTCACCGAAATTCGGCCCTTGGAAGATCGTAAATCACTATCACGGGTATGTATATCCTCTCACGGGATCGATAATCTCCGTCGCTCTCGACGCCACTGATTTTTCTTTTCGGTGAAAAGAAGAAGAAGAAGAAGGTTTTATCGGTCCGCGAAGGAGAAGGACTTATCGTTAACCTCGATTCTTTCCCGTAGTCGATATTTAATACTCACTCTCACTCGTCTAACTGTATCACTAGGTCGGCCAGATGCTATCAGCGATCGATTAGATAGATATCGATTGGAAGAATCGGAGTGTCGTCACGACCGCGTGACGTGGGAGTAAAACATAGTTATGAGTTAAACACGGGAGAAAAGAAGTAGCTCCTACAGCTAAAAAATAGCTGCGCAAAAGCATATGATGACTTTACCGAATCAAAATCAAAAGAAAAGTTTTTTCCGTGAGGACATCCATCGACCGCCCGATAGTTGGAATAAAGTCGTAGAAAATAATGGAAATTATTTCGAACGTTAAATTTATACTTGACTTTTTGTAAATAAACTTTGAATTTCATGGAAAAAAAGACACCGAATTAATTTGTACATCTAAAATGCTTTCTCCTTATTTTCATGTTCGCCATGTATGTAAGCCCTTATCATGCATACGGTTGTCCATGGGAGAACCTAGTGAAATCCGTTCAGTTACCGTCTCGGTTACACTGTGCCAAATATACTCGTGCACTCTCGCGTTCACAACCGAATCCGGGTGCGAATTCGCGCGGCGTATTACATCGATCTTATCGTCGTTACGCCGAAAATGCTCGTCGTTAAGCATCAGCCGGTTAAGAGAACAGTACGTAAGACCGAGTAAGAGTAGTCAAACTGGTTTGCTATAAATCGTCTCGATTATAAAGTCGCGTCGTCGGTATCTATTAAATCAGCATTAAACTACCCGATGTCGCTCACACGGCTATGCGACGCCACGGTAAAAGACACGATGACACTCGACCCTCCTCCCCTCTCGAGAGTTTTCAAAAGATGTGAAAATCAAGTTATGTAAGTAAAATCGGTAGGGGAAAATATCGATATGTAAACGCTACAGGAATCTTTCTGTCCCAACGACTGAGCTTTTGTCTGGTCGGCGGAAAATTCAGTCAGCACGCGAACCGAGTTTCATTCCCGTGCAAGTACTCCGTTTTCTCCCGTTCACCGAGTCGACGTTTCCGCGTCGCCCTGCTCCGTTCGCCGGCCGGATAGACGGTGTCGATCTCTACGATCTACGGAGGCGGCTACGGATCGCGGCTTGGGCGCGCGCTTGGTCCTCGAGCGACGGATAATATTGCGGCACGAGGGAGTGAAAGCGACACGGTGAACCCGCTTACGAGGTTATCCCGTGTACTTTTACTCGAACTGAGAGCCGTATTATAGTGGCTACTTTACCCGGCAGTCCCTGGCATAGTTATCACCAGAAATATCGTTGGAAAGCCTGCCTACTCGCCGTTCGCTACCCACTCGAAAGCGAGCGAGCGGTTCTCCTCCACGCCCCCTCCCCCCTCCCCCGTGCAAAACTTCTAAATCGTATTTTTCCTCCGTCGGACACGGCTGCAGCTGCTGCGCAAAATCGGGCTCGGAAACGAACACGAGAAGTTCAGGGAAACCGGCGCGGTTCCCAAATTGCGTTTCCGATTAGAACCTGGTAATCGAGGCCCGATAGTGCAAAGTCAACTCTTTCGAATACAAATTTTAGCTCTGTGTTAAGCTTTTAATTGCCGAAACTACAAAGGAGATCGATAGGTTGAGTCATTGAAAAGAAAAAAAGAAAAAAAATGAAATTCTGAAAGGAAACCGCGGATTTCGCTCGAGTTGTTTTATTCCTCGCGATAGAAGCATAATTCAGGGAGGATGCGCACTCTCGACTCTCTCTCAGGTAAGAGAAATTTCTCAGTTGTTCGTTTCCATTCGAAAACGTAAAAATAACATGGCGACAAGATCAGAAGAGGCTGTACGGGATCGAGCAGTCCGTAACTTGGGGTTTCAGTCGCCCCCCGGAGTTTGCAACCTGCTCGGTTGCACGGAGCTAATATTTTCTCTCACACTTTCCTCTCCATTTAGCCGATATAGCCGGTTTCAATTTCGCTGAAAGAAGCTCGCGGAATAGAAGTTCGCGCTGTTTGCTGAAACTTGCTGAAGCTCTCGGCTTGAAATGGAGAGGAGGCTTTTCAAAGGGAGTAGAATTTTACTTCCGATGAGGAAGTCGAAGAGGGAGCGTTAGTTTCCACCTGGCTGAGAGCGCTGGATCGTTTCTTTTCAAGTGAACAAATCTACTTGTCCAACATCGAATCGCTCGCATTAAGTGCTCACTGAATTTTCCTTCTTTTTTTTTATTAAGTATAAAACGACAATATCAAGGCTGCAAACGGATTAACGTTTACAATAAGCGCCGTCTGCATATTTAAAAGAAAAATTATTATTTTTAAGAAATATACAGATTGATTTAAAGTGAGCTAAAAGCACTATTACGCATTTATTTAGTAAGTCCTCCAGTCTCCATTGTCGAGAATTTGCTGGCACCGTTTCGGCATACTTTCTATAAGATTTTCCGCACATTATTGCGGTAACGACCGCCATATAGCTCGGACATAGCGACGCAACTGCTTCAAAGCGAACACACGCTTTCTTTGAAGCTTCCTCTTAATAGATGGACCACACATTTTCAATTGGATTCGCATCAGGCGACTGTGCAGGTTAATCCAAAGTCTGAATACTATTTTCGGCTTTCCATACGCAAGCGGCATAAATGGCGTTACACGTGAGGATTGAAAACGTGCGGCTACGTTAAAATTTAAAGTCGCTCGTTCGCGTTCCCGCATGGCTGCCCTCGGAATCGATTTTCATTATCGTCCCATCGAGGCTTGGAAAAAGGACAAGCTCTCTCTCTCTCTCTCTCTCTCTCTCTCGTTCCTCCTGGACAAAGGAGACATATGCCGGCGTGGACAATGAAAAGAGGGGAAACGAGAATCGTCGAATGGTGCGCAGACCGACAAGGTAGTGCGTAGGGCCCTTCGATCTCCGCGATCCTTTCGAGACGCGTCTCGATTCTTTCGGCCGACCATGCGATAGGGGACCCTTCGCCCTACGCGATTCGTCGTCCTCGTTCGCCTGTGTTTTGCCCTACCGACGAGGGAGCAGTAGGAAACTCCGTCTCGACCCCGCTGGGAACCTTCCTTGTCGCTTAGGGAGACGAGCTTTCATACAATAGGGTAAAATTTCACTTTGACCGCTTGCCTGAGCGATTACGCGGAGGAAAATTAATCGCGTCCTCAGCCTTTTCCAATCTAAATTACACGAAACGAGGTGGACTAATCGCATTGGTAAAACAGACTCATGTGTTTTGTTCTGAAGTATAAAACATGTAATCTTTTTATATCGATGTGAATATAAATTATTATTATTATATTCCTTATTCTCCTGCTGAAGGACAATTTTTTTCTCAAGGAATACGCCACCGGAAAGATGGTGCCAGTGCATTGAACAAGAGGGATACTATATTGAAAAATGACAGTAAATCACTTCTTTTATGTTACTTTCTGAATGAATAATAAATTGTAAGTTAAATTTGAACACTGCTCGTATTTGAAATTTATGTCACGCTAGAGGAAGAAAGTGTCGAAATTCTGTTACTTATTTCTGTGCAACAATGATATATTCATATTAAGCACGTCGAATCACATGAATACATCTCGACGCGACCCTGCTAATGCTTTATTAATTACATCACGGGATTTCAACGCGTCTCGCCTCGATACTAATCATCAGTCGCGTGCGAACCGAAACATATGCACCTTTAATTTATCGGAATTATCGTTTGATCTGTCGCGAAATTAATTAATTACACCTCAGACGGGCCTAAGCCGGTCATTCTGCCACACGATAACGCGAGGCCACACACAGCGAAAGCAACCAAGGCTTAATCAACATGCTTGATTCGTTGGGCTGGGAAATTTTGCCACATCCGGCGTATTCAGATTCCCACTCGAAAACGTTCGAAGAGGTCGAAAAATGCATTACCGGACCGGCGTCCTTTAACGAGAAGGGATTCCTCACTCACTCGAAAGATGACAAAAACGTGTAGATGCTGCTAGAGATTACTTTGTTGATTAAAGTGTATTCTGAGCTTATATAAATAAATGTGAATTTTCATTTAGAAAGTCGAAAATTAATTTACACACTTGATAATACTAAGCGCGACGATAAGCTTCTTCTCGCTTCGAGATCGACGTCGTCGATCGCGGTTGATTAATACGTTCGCCAGCTGAATATACTGTTTATCGGATTAGCGAAGAATCGACAGTATTTATCGCGATTGACGATACACGGCCGATATCGATTCATAAATCATTGAGACGCCTCGTTCGACGGTAATGAATTCATCGTTAATTTCGTCATCATCGTCGTCGTCGTCGTCGCGATGAGATACCATGCGAAGTAGATAATTTGTTTACGCCGCGGCGCGACACGATACGCAGTTCCCTTCTCGCTCTTAAGAGCATCCAATCGAAACCCGCATAACGCGCGAAAGTAACGCGAGATCTTTTTGAAACGTGCCGTTTCGCACTCGGGGCCGCGACGACAGGCGCACGAGAAAAGCGCGTTATCGCTCGGCGCGGTTAAAACGCGTGACAATTGCATTTTTTTTTCTCAACATTAACATGCGCGCTTAATTCTTTGCGTCACAACGGGACATACCTTTGCAATGTACAGCTTAAAGGATTAACGAGTCTAAACCGGGGTACTTTTGAACGCGATTTACTAAATGAAAATTCGTGCGACATCGTTCGATCGGATAAAGTCAACCTTGACCTACGACCACGTCGACGAGTGTAGAAAATCGGTGCGCGGTGAGCGAAATTAGGTTGCATTATGTGTATAGTCGGACCTTTTTATCCGAGTTCGTCTCCTTTTCCTTCTCCTCCTCCTCCTCTCCGGTTTCCCTCCCGTCGCATCACCGCCCTCCCCTTCTTCCTCGAGAAGGTGCGATACGGTGCTCGTAAGGAGAACGGAAAGCAAAGCGGAGCATCGTGTTTATGTAGGTAGGTAGGTTGCACGACGAAGTCTCGGAGAGATCTCGCGAACTTGCCATGACACGATACGGAGCGGCCGACAAAAAGTATAGTGAATCTCGCGAATTAAATTAAACGACCTTACGGTGATCGTGTTTCCGAACGGGGGAATTTTAACCAATTAAGCTCGAATAAAAAGTTTCTTTCTTTTAATAGGTCAGTAGACAAATGACATTAGAGCAACAGACATAATAACGAGTAACTGATATATATACAAAAAATAGTGGAAACATTCGGTAAAAATTTCAAAATAATTCTCCGGCGGATGTTCTGACCGGCAAGGTTCGACTTGTAAATTTTGCGACAGCAAAATTTAAACAACAGCCTTTGCGAAAATCAGCGCGTTAATCGAAGATCCAAATTCCAGCGAGACGTCATTCGATAGTCTCCTCGCACTTTCTGTCAAACCTGCCTGTGTATACAGTGACGCAACAGGAGGAGTATTGCGGGCACCTCGGTATATGTGTGTGTGGCGCACGTACGCATGCGTGCATTCACGCACGCATGAACACTCAGTCCGTATTCGCATGTCGTGGTCTAGAGATGACGAACGATGGTACCAGGGCACTTCGCGGGCACGACGACGGGGTTATGCTCCCACTTACAATACCACCGGCACGGTTAGCCTAGATCACACCTCTCTCTCTCTCTGTCTCTCTCTCTCTCCCTCCCTCTCTCATTCTTCCGTGTAAAGAAGTAGTAATGTATGCGTAACAAATCGACGCAGCGCATCCAATTCCATAACCATTAACGACCGGTCGCGAAAGTGTTCCGAGCATGTATAATAGGAAAAAAAAGTAGTTTTATCATATTAAAAATTGAAAATTATTAAAATCTGCATCGTCTGTTAATTCCGTCAATGTATGAGACAATAATTTTTAAATTATCTTTTCTGGAAAGCTATATCGTCAAGGGGAATAATTGGTTCTGCCAAAAATCCATTGTTGAGAAAGAAAGTCGAGCAAGGAGAAACTCCATTCCAAACGGACAAAACGCGTCCGTAATTTATCAGTTAACAGGGATTTTAAGCAACATCGTCTTGCGAATACGGCAAACGCTCAGGTGCGTTCCGGTATTCACTGCCAGCACTTCAAAAATCTATAGAATACGTGACACAAACTGTAGATCTGCGATATATTGGCGGTGAATATCGGAACGCACTTTACCAGATCAGAAAGATGGTGTTGCGGAAAAAAGAAAAAATTCCCTAATGTGAGGGAACAAAAAGCACGAGAATCTTGCAGTTGGCGTTGCGCGAGACGAAAGGCGCGAACTCGGCGAGGATTTACGATCACGACGAGCGTGCTCGCGGATGCGGTTTAGCATATAAGTCGGCCAGGCATCAATCGCCGCTGACTTCGTCTCCTGGATTTCCAATATGTCCACCTCGCGTGGGTGTACTTTACTTTCCGAGCGGCGGATTTACGCGTGGCCACAAACGGCCCGCTGTTGTGTGTTAACGCGACCTCGCGCCGTTGTCACGTGGCTGAATAGGTCCGTCAATGGCTCGCTTCATTGAATTAAATAGGCCGCTCGTGCACGTGCACGAGTAATTATTCCGGTGAGAAAATAATCACAGGTTCTTTCTACCTCCGCGAGAGGCTTCCGCGCCGCCGTTTCTGTCCTCCCCCGAGCCGTTATTTGTTTCGCCGAGTTAAAGTCGAGTCATTTGTACGTGTAGGATTAGTGTCCGCGAAGTCGGTGAATGAAATCAACGTTAATAACACAGGTGTGTACGATAGTCGCGCCTTTTTTTTCATGAAACAAATCGTTCCTTACGCTTTTTCGCGCGCTGAATTAAAATCCGGTCGCGGAATTTGCCTGTCACGTCAGGATTTTGAAATATCTTAATCCCAAGGTGAAAAATAAAACGCCATTTCTTTAAAGTTTCTGAGTTGAAACAACAATGAAACGAAGTGAAATGCTTTCGTTTTTTTTCTCTTTTTTTTCCTTCTTTTCTTGCGATCGCTCAATAATCTACTTCGAGTTGTACGCGATCACGGAGGCAGGAAGGAATGCGTCGGTTCTCGTTCGCTCAGGGTGGCGCAAAAGTACTCCTCTTACGCGCGCTCCGAATTGCAAGTAGAACGTACTTGCGACTTCGAGTCGCGATAAGTGGACCGAGACGAAGTCCCGTCTCGTCACAACGAGCCTTTTGTGTTGCACGCGCGACGGCTAGCGAGTTCGTAAAGTTAATCGCTCGCGCGGCCGTAAGGATACACGCGGCCGCCTCTTCTCTCGAGTCTCGAGAATCCGAGAGGAGACTATCATCACGCCAGTCCTCGAAAGTGTCTCTCTCTCTATCTCTCTCGCGTGTTCGCATTGGAAGAGATTAAAAAACACACACGCTTAAAATTTCTTTCTGCGAACTGAGTGAGTTGTTATTATGTTTAGTTATTATGATATGTTTTGCTTACAGCGATCGATTCCGTCATTCTACGTACAAAAGTATTTAGGTGGTGGTATTGAAAAGTGAATATTTTATGAGATATTTCTTACTTTGTGCTGAAAAATATCAGAATAAAAAGTCAAATATCTCGAAAAGTATTCACTTTTCGATGATCTTACTCTCGTGCTTTTATACGCAGAATGAATAGAGGAATCGATGTGTATTGAGGAAACTATAAGATTCCATTAAAAAAATGAAGTTGACTTTCCATTTGATTCCATCTAAGGTCAAACTGATAAGATCAATAAATAGATCTTTTTAAACTTTATAACTTTTGTTTGAAGCATTTTTTTTTCAAAATTGCTTTGTTTACGAGATATTCGACCGTATCCAGACTTTTAACTTAGCCTGTATACGGATTTCTTTCTTCCGTCGCATACTACCATGCATTGGGAAATGAGATCTCCGGATAGATGTGGACGCGAGAGAATTATATTAAAACTAAATTATCACTTCTTCTCTAATTGAAGGCTATAGCCGTTGAAACGCTTATTAATGGCTCTTTCGGCTGCGGCCGGCGAAGCTCGCAATAACTATTACGTTAACGACTAGTTTCGTAATGAAGCACCGAGGTTAAGCGAGATATCTCTCGCTTAGCGACGGGCACACAGGACTTTCGTTTGCACGCTCAGTAAATAATATGCTCACGATCGGGCCTGAAAAATTAGTTCTCATCCGCGCGACTCGCAACCGCCGTACGCAACGGCTTCTTTCCGGGTGCTTCGTTTCCTCACTCGGCAAAAAAATGCTCGCCCTTTTCTCGTGCGCACATGGAGAAAAATTACGTATCAATTCAAGGCTTATATATTCTAATAAACGCAATCATTGTTACATATATAAGCAAGAATATATTATCTTTTTACAAAAATTTAATATTCTTGAAATTTCAACAATATCATAACGTTACTGCAAAATTACGACAGTCCACTGCAGTATGATTATTCTGACGATAATAAATCTAAAGTTTTATCTATCCACCGCTAAATAACCTGATCTCAACATGTACATATTGAGAATACAAATCTCCTCAAAATAAGAATATTCTTTTTTCCGTGTAGGCACGGATGTCCGTTTTACCGACCTGTTGCTAAAACCCGGTTGGATCTTCCGACAGCTAAGGTATAATCGTTAAAGTGGCAGCGAAACGACGGCCGACTAATCCGTATTATGTACGGTGCGACCGAGAAATATCCAAAGTTTCGAAAGAGCGAAAGGACCCGAAGCTGCCGGGCGAAGTGGTGAAATCGGAGTGTACTTACGCGAAGGTGACCTAAAAGTGAAATCATTTGTACGTCTTACCCGCCGTCAAGTGTCGAAAAAGCCACCGCCTCCTTCTTTTCTCGCGCACGCCGGAGGTTCCTTTCGGCTTAGCCCGACCGCAGGTGTTCTCTCGCGAATCTTTACTCTTCCGATCGCGCGCTCAGTTTATTCCCTTCGTTTGAATGTCTATTCTTGTTGTATAGGTTGGGTCTCTAAATGTCCAAATGAAAGGTGCATATTGGTTCCCGGTAAAAAAAAAAAATCCACTGCGATGTGAGCTTCATTTTCTGACCGCTGGGATATGAAATGACCCCAAGTAACTATTCCCGGGTCAATGGCGTGTTCCGAAAGTTAATCGAAAACCCCTACATGAAAATATCGAGGTCAGGACAGTTTTCGAGTTACAAGCGATTATAGAAGAGTCGGTGTCGCGCGGACGGATTTCGTCATGAAGCAACATAAATTCCCCGAATCTCTCACAATCACCAGTATATCGGTTTTCTCCTTTCTTTTTTCCTACCGATCATTACGTCGGAGTATCAATCGGCCAGTATAATCATCGACGTACCGAGCCTCGAAAGTTGGGAAATCTTCTGAAACTTCTCCAACCGTAAAACCAATCTCTTACGTCGTTCGATTCCTTTCCTCTCGGCGAGAAGATAAACGATTGATCTCGCTCACGAACGGATCGGCGGCTGATCAGCTGACACTCCTACGCGATTCGACTCGATTTTGCCGAAAGTCTCTACGAATCGGCGAATCGCCGAAGCCGGCGGTCCTTTCGCGTTCTGCTTTTGCAACCCGCCGCGGTCTCCCGATTTCATCTCAGAATCGACGGTGCGCCGACTGGCGATCGAGTTTCGCACATTGGAAACCGTCGGCGGGGATCGTCGAGCAAACATTCTAATTTCGCCTAGTTCGCTCGGCTGGTTAGTTACGGTCGCCTACTTGTGTTAGAACGCAACGGCGATTAACCTAAACCATGTTGGCGATATAAGATTACACCGGTTGGCACGTTGACTTTCTAAGCGCGCTCGTCCGCGAGCCGAACTCGATCTCAACGTTCGTCGTCGTTTCACGTTGCCGAGGAGATAGATTGTGCCAATAGGTCGTTGCCGTACAGTGCAACGAATATGTAAGAAATTCATTCACAATCGTTCTTCCAAATTTAATGCGACTGAAATCGATTTTTCCGTTTTACTTAACCGTTTGCGCGACAGTGGCACGCCAACGTTTTTCATGATTCTAACTAACTTCTAGGCAGTCATATAGTCGACTATATCATTACTATACATTCTTAGAAACGTAAGGGAGTAAAAATAAATACCGCGCTTTCTCGCGACTTTACACGTGGGCTATCTCTTCTTATTCTTTCCGCGATGTGAATAAAATAAGAATAAAAATAAATAACACGGAAAATAACGAAGAAAATGACGGGTAATCCATTACCGTACGAGCAGCTAAAGCCGACTCATTGGCGAGCATAAAGCTGCTTCCACCATTGGTAGTCGGCACGAGACTCGGGTTGAACCGCGGCAGCGGTCGGGGATTGAGCGGTTCAGGGACTTCCGGGACTTCCGCGAAGGGAGAAAGTAAAGGAGTTCCCGCGGCGAGGTAAGGTGAGATGCAACCGCCAAGACGAGGGGGGGGGGGAGGGAGACGAGGAGACAAGAGGGAACAAAGAGAAGGAAGACGAAGTGCGCGCGTCGACCCGCGCCGGCGGTGGTGATGATGATGATGGTGGCGCGCGTCGTAACCACCGGTCAGAGTGAAGAAGAACGAGACTCGAACTCGCGCGTGTGTGTCCGGAGAGGAGAGGAGAGCGTGTGTGGACGAGAGCGAGAGGGTGAACAGGCGGGCAAAGTCAGACAGGCGAGCGGGCAGGCGCGCGTGCTACTTAGCTCAGCATGAAACGCGGTCACAGCCTCGGCACGTCTCGAACTCGCGCAACGACGCTTCGCACTCGGCTGTGTTTCACCAAAAACGTCGGCGCCGTGCTTGAAAAATCTTTCTTCGGCTCTCTCGGGAGCGCCCGCGAAAGACTGCTGACTCTTTTTGATTTTGTCTCCTCTCTCTCTCTCTCTCTCTCTCTCTACTATATTTTACGAAAACCAATCCAATAAGCTTGAAATATTCGATGTATTCGCCAGAATGGATTCGATGTATATCTGCCGGAAACGTAATCACATTAGGTCAAGTTATTTGTTTCTGCGGATAAAAACTATTTCTCCTCTCCAGGAAAATATGTGATTTCCGATAGATTTTTTCATGCTGAATGCGATCCTGTTGGTTGAATTTTCCGCTCAATCCCCAGGCTGTTATTGTGTATCTTCAATCATTCCCTTGATTATATCCTATTGAAGATGCATTGGTTCTTTCATCGTTAGATCGCGGAGTTGCATTACGTAATTTCGTTCGAAGTTGATTGTCGTCACGGGAGGTCGATAGAAATTGAAATTGCCGCTATTCAACGTGGCATCGGTCATGATTATTCGTTAGATGGACTGAACGGGAATGTGTTTCGGCGGCAGTGCCTGCTTTAGGTGATTTCACATTCATCTAGATGAAGATAAATATAGTGAGGTGAGTTCAGAATACAGACCATAACATCATTTCACATAACTTTTAGATAACATGGTTTTTTTATTATCTAAGATGAAGATGAATATATTTTGTATTTCTTTCACTTAGAGATAAAGATGATCTATTGATTCCTCTGGATGATTATTTGGATAATTTTATCTAGATACCGGCAAACACTGATCGGCGGTATCAGAGCGAGGGGAAGAGATGCTCGTGCTTATCGCGTACGAGCGCATGGGAGGAAGGTCTTTTGCGCCGTTTTACGGGCCGGCGACGGCGGCTCGGCTTGCCCCCGAAACCCTCATACCTCGATGCGCCGCCAGAGATATCTCCTTTTCCGCGGTTTTCTCTAATTGAACTAGTTTTCGAACTCACGGTGGGTTTTCGAGGTGTACTCGTGACAGCACGGTAACCCTCACAGGCCCGATCGGCCCTCCTCTCTCTATCTCTCGATCTCTCTGCGCGATTTTCTCTAATTAGACAGTTCGAAAGTAGACTTTTAGCGAATAACGATCGCGAATGTGGATCCAGATATATCGATTCCAAAGAGGCGCGCGCGTTTCTCGCGTAAGTTATGACACCGCGCGTGTTGACAATCCAGCTGTCATTTTTCTGCGACGCATTCAACGATATCGTTTTTCAAATAACGGGCTTAGGAATATTAACGATTCAATACTTCAAGGTTCAAATTATTTTCGACCTTTCCGCTCAATCGATTCGTGAAAATTCATTTACCTCGCGACAATATCGTAGATTTACGTTTATTTCAACATTTCAATATTCACAACTAATGAAACAATACATATTTGCGATATTTTTATATTGGGTATGCTGTAGCGATCAATAAAACGTTTGATTTATACAACCGATCAGAACGAGACACGGAGTATTCTCATAGAGCCGCCAAAAATGAAAAATTCAGCTTTTAGTAAATTATGAACAATGATAATAATAACAGTTTCTTTTCATCTCTGTCTCGTCCACGAAAATCGTCGGGAAAGTTTCAGGTGAGAGGGAGGGGGGGGGGGAGAGAGAGCCAAACATCGAGCGCCAAATTGCAGCGAACGGATTCGCGCGGTTCGTTCCGCGCTCCGTTCCTCCTCGCGAAGAATTTTTCGCGAGGAGAGACGAGACGTCGAAGAGGCGAAAGTGTTCGTTGCCAAAGTGAAAGCACGGACCAAAGCGCGGCTCTAAGTGGAATACGGGCGAAACAGGAACGGTGACCGCCGTCCGTGACGACGGCACGGGAATCGCCAATAACAGTTCGATAAGACGAAGATGCATTGCAGATTCTCCGCGAGTGCGGGCTTAAATCGACGTAACGCGTCCGCGTAACGTCTAGCGCGCGGATTACTTTCGCGAGGATCAATTTGAGACGGAGCTTGGCGCTATCGCAGCACCTTTGAGAACACGACGATAACGAGTTCTTCAAATCATCATTAATATATGACCCCATATCCCCGATATCATCGTGATTAACCCGGGAATAATCATCTTATTCGTTTCTTTTTACGTAAATGGTCACCTGTGGTCATTTAAACTTCAATTAAAAATCGCTATTATTAACAAAATATACAGTATTATCGATTGCTCTATGATTTATTATTATTTGGGGACATTGCAAATATAGATGTACTCGCTATTTTTTGGAGAAAATTAGGGGAAACCAAAACAAATATTTAAGAATCGGAATAAACGTATCAAGAGTCTAATTACGACGGTATTCCTAATAAATGAAGATATCAAATCGAAAAACGCTGTTTTTTGCCCTTTTTCGATGGAATAAGATATTTAAAAGTTCGTAAAGAATAATGATTAAAAAAGATAAGATGATATATTTCTGCTTATATATGAAACAACGATTGTGTCTATTAGAATATATGTCTTGAATTGACACTTGATTCTTTTCCGTGCACTCACGCACGCCCACACGCACTCACACTACCCATGCTCGATTAGTGTCGCGGAGAAAAATCGTTTGGTGCTATCGCGATCGCGACCTCTCTCTCTCTCTCTCGCTCGTTCCTTCGCTCGGTGTATCTTCTCGAAGACGACGACGGCGATGTCCTACATCCGAGACGCGAGTCTCCTCCACTGTGTGGCTGCTGTCTGCTCGCCTGCCCCTCTTTTCCATCGGTCTTTTCTGGCCCTGGTTATATTTAGTTGATATTTCATCCGTTTCTCGCGTCGAAGCCGGTCAGAGCTGATTATTGCGCCAGTTCGAGGCACTCGCTCGGAAAGGATCCCGCGATCTCGCGTTTATCCAGCGCCCGTCGATTCGCAGAGCCCGGCCCACGCAAATGTCAACGATGCGCCTCCTCCCCTTCCCTTTCTTTCTTCGTATCTGCCCGGCGTTGCCAAAGAGTACAACGCAACTGACAGATGTCAACGAGACGCGACAATGAGGGAAGAGATCGAACGGTCGCGATTATTGCTCTTGTAGCCTGTTTCCTTCAATCAAAACGCCGATCATTTATTGTTAGATCCAACCAAACTTATTTTTCACCTTGCTCGACAGTCCGACAATTCGGCACGAATTGTTGCCAACAGATGTATACCGCCGAACACGCATGCATCCTTCGCGTGGGTTTTCGTGAAGCGTATAAAAAAAAAACGCATAGTCCAGCGTTGTCCCGCGTGTGTATGTGTGACCTCCGTTAGTTGCGAACATATCTCGAACAACAAGCCGGCCGTCTCTCCGCCTACGTTACGCGCGATCGTTTAGAGTGGAATCCGTGTCGCGTGTTAGATCCATACGGGAGAACCGAGGCGGACTTGATCTGTTCGCTAAAAATCGCGCACACGCCGCGGAAGATGGTGTTAAGGTATCATCGTCGGGTCCATTCCCCTCCGTCTCTCCTCCTCCTCCTCATCACCACCCGCCGAAGTAAGCGGGCGCGAGGTAGGTTAAAGTAGGTAAATAGCTTGCCGGTAACCCGTCACCTGCGTTCTCGTTCTATAGAGAGCAATGCCTCTCTTTCTCCGTCGCTCTTACGTCCCCCCTCCCAGTAGAAGGAAAACGGCGTAAAGATTAACGCACCACTGCGCGCGACGTCAGAAGCGGATGATCCGCGCCGCCGTTCATCCCCGGAAGAAATGGGAAGCCGAGCGAGCGTTCGTTTGTTCGCCTATTATCGCGTCTAACGATAAGAAAATCGTCGTTGTATCTTCGTATCAGTCAGTTCGACGATCTCTCTCTCTCTCTCTCTCTCTCTCTTGCTGAGGCCTTTAATTAGAGGGTAGAGCAACGCAACAAAACGCAATTACATCATCGAGTTCTCGAATATACGGAGTATGAAAAAAAAATAACCATTCAATATATTATTATTATACGGCGGCAACAACAATATCGCGATGATCATCGCGAGATCGTTATGGAGGGCGGACGTTTACGATCGTCGCTCGATACCGCAACACTATGGAGATTGCGCGAAACGCGTTATAGATGCAGGTAGGTTAACAGATTAACAATCTATATCTCGAGGGCAGTTTAACAATGGAACCAGGCCAGCAGAGTGGTTACAGCGAGCCGCCCGTGGCCGTTGTCGTCTCGTCGAACCGCGTTCTCTCGCGGCCTTCCCCGCAGCCGAGAACTTGGCCGCGCATTCTGGACGACAATGTGTTCCTCGACGAGCAAGCACGTCTCCTTTGCGATTTTTACCGGCTTTTATTCGGGAAGTGGAGGTAGGGGGAGGCAAAAGTCCACGCCGGTTTATCGCGCGTGTCTTTGAGACACCTGAAGGGTATACGTTGAAAGAAATCCGCGGCTGCCGCTGGCTTTTCACTCGAGAACAAACAAGAGAACGGAGGATGTTGTCTCATGTTCTTATCGCGTCCTTAAGATTTCGTAAATATAATTGTAATATAAATATACAGACGTGGTTTGCGCTCGTTAGATGATAAACGATCGCGCCGTGATAAAGGTGGAAGGAAAGAAAAAGGAAAAAAATAATCACCGTGAAACGACGAGATCGTGATGATTAATTTCGCGGCTTCTCGGCCTTCACCAGGGAAGGGAAATATTCACCGCAAGCAACGGTAGCGTTTTTCATCAATCAAAATAATTTGTCATCCCGTAGAAGGTAGAACGATTACGATTTCTTCAACTCGATGTTACATTATTATCACTTGAATATATCTTATTCGTGGGAAGCAGTTTGTAATATTAAATTGAATCATTGGACGTTTTCATAATAACAATTTCTTTGTCGTATTTCAAAATTGAGGCAATAAGAGGACGAAAATATCCGAAACAACGATTGCGTCTATTAGAATATATGTCTTGAATTGTTACTTAATTTTTTTCCGTGTACGATTCATGGACGGGTGAGGTAGAAAGTTGCGGCGTGTACCTCCGCATCATGCAAAGCGCCGTATTATTCAAATCGGCGACTGTCAAAGCAACCGGGCGAACAGGAAGTGGAAGGAAAATTAAGGAAAGGAAGACGAAGAGACATTCCGTAGTGCAGCGGCACGTGTGGCTTGTGCCACCGCGACACGAGGTCGGCAATTCCGCGCGGGAGCACGATTGACATCTCTCGATGTCGCGCGAACTAAAATTCCTCAAGAGGCGGAATAGAACGCACGCGTGGTTTAGGTCAGGGACGATGAAGTCGACGGCGGTGGCAGCAGGTCGATAGAGACGGATCGCGCGATGCTGAGCGATTAACGATGGTGTGCAAGGCCTCTCGCGGCGATACATACGATAGTTAACGTTATTAACGTTGACGCGCGCACCGGAACATTACCGGAGAGGCATGCAACCTTTGTTAACCCTCTATTACGCCATGTAATTTGCCGACGTTATATACCTCTATATACAGGATAGCCCCCGAACGTTCCAACCGGACTCTGAGATGTGGTAGGATATTTAATTCCGAATAAAAAATCCCCGATCATTTCCGAACGGACGAGCAACATTTTACACAAGGAATTAGGTATGAGAAAGTAGAAAGAAGAAAGGTCTAGAAAAACGTTGGACCGAGTTGAAAGGAGACTATGTTGAGAAATAAATTTCACTTGGCTGAAAAAGTGTTTCTTTCTTAGGTCGGAAACTTTTATACATAACATAATGAGTAACAAATATGATTTATTAACGATGTCAAATTAATTCGACATTAAATTAATTAAAAATCGACTACTCATTCCCAAAGATCGCGTAGGATTGAAACGTGTACCACCCGTCACGCGCCTGTAGGCGACTCGCCGATAAACAACGATTCGTTGTCGCGACCTCCCGGTGTTATCTCCCGGGCGTATTCGAGTGCAATGGATACGGAACGGCGAAAACGAGAAGCGGTGATAAAAGTATACTCGGACGATCCGTATCCAGGTAACGCGCCGATCGATAGGGCTCGAGCTGACACGTGCGGATGCGTTCACGTGCGCGGTGAACGAGGAGAGCGCGCGTGTTCTCCTCTCCTCGCACGGACGATGCAAGTGGAGTAGGTTACGTAGATAAGTCGTTATACATACTCATATACGTACTTACGTACGCGAGCGTACGTAATTCGATCGGCGAGTGGGCATGTGGGGCCCCCGGTGCATCCTTCGTACGGATTATGGACACGCGGATGACCGCTGCTGTCTTTCATGGATTTGTTTTTGACGTTTCGTCAACATTTTGTCAACAGTTCACTTATTCAGTCGGAAACCGACCCCGCGCACTCTTAACGTCGGAAAACATCGACGACAGAGGAGATGGCTGACAGGATTAACACACTTATTTAAAATGATCGTCGAATTACGATGCGGGATATTGTTTCATTATCGGAAAGTACGCGCACGTTGGATTCCACGAATACTAACGGACGAACACAAGCAGACACGCTTGCAGATGGCTCATTCACTGTTGGCGCGATATGAAGAAAGAAGGGTTGCTTTTTTACGGGTTTGGACCCTTAAAAGAGTTTCTAGGGGGGAGGGGGGAGAAGAAGTCACCGAAGCTGTTCGGGAGAGGGTGCGCTTGAATGTTTTGACTGATATACCAGGTAATAAGTTGCGTGTTGCGTACAGCTGTTAGAACCAGCTTGACACACCGGTTTCGCAGCAGCGAGCGTTTTGATCTCCGAAAGAGATCGCGCGATAAGACGATTATATCTTCTCTAAATTCGCGGGATCACGACGATCTAGTTTCTCGCGAATAACTCCGTTCTCGTCCAGCGCATGTGCTACACGTAACATATATTTTTACGTGTAACTCTGACGAAGCGTGATTCAGACAGTTTTATTACTCGAGATTGAACTCGAGAAACACATTTAACCTTTTGTATCGGTTATACCGTCGAGTCTACCTCGACGTCGCGTTACGTTTTAACCCACTTCATATAAATATACTTTTTGTTCATTTATATATTAAAAATAAATTTACTAAATATATTGAATATCGATTTCTTAGATTAGATATGTCGCTTACTATCCTGTTACGAACAAAATGTTTTTAGTTACAGGACATCTATCTTATGAATTTCCACGGAGTAGCTGAATGAAAAAAGGTCGAAAGCGATTCGGGCGTCGCAGAAGGTTGAATTGTTAACTCGCGGCGCTTTTTCCAAACCTCGAGACCGCTTTCGAAAACACCGGTCTGGTTGGAGAGGAGGTTCTCTCGAACGCCAATTCGTCGAAATTATTCGTCGCAACGAGCCACGGAATGGGGTCGGTAATAAGCCCGCGAGATTAATTGCACTAGACGAGCCGAATTAAGGCGAGCGCTCGAGCGCGAGTCGTGGTGGGATTCACTTGACATCGCGTTCGACGTTTAGTTCGAATAGAGAGAGAGATCAATCCGGTGAATCCTAAAGAACGGACGGACCGATCTCGTCGGGGTTGTGTGGCCAGCTGCGCGCAAGTCGACCGAAACGAGGCTTCGGATATCAAACTGGCCGGCGTGCGCCTGTTGATATTAGCATTTATTTATATCTCCTGACCTCAAATATGTGTAACGTGTCGGTCGGTCGGCCGGCCGCCCCCCCTCTCCGTCACCGGCACGGCACAGGCACGCCTCCGTTTTTCGAGGTTACGCTGTAAGAGTGAAAAAGAGACCGGAGAAAGAGAGAGAAGAAATAAGGAGAGAGAGAAAGAGAGGGAGAGAGGGGGAGAACCCGATGATATCGAGCTCCATCAAATCCCCGTCGTTGGTGGTGTAACACACATACAGTGTCTCCTTTGTGACGTCACCGAGCGAGGGCGTCGCACAGCCGCGGTCCGTTTTATTTTACCACCCGTGCGATCGAGAGAGACGCGACACGATGCTCCTCCGCTTCGCGTGGGAAACGCACTGAAGCCCTTTCGAGTCGAAAATTTTTCACACATCTTCGTACGAATCTAAGGAAGAACGGAGAGGACGAAAGTCGCGGATGTGCGATTTTTATTTCGATCTACTAGTGGAATCTGGCAATAAAGTGGTTGAAGGGAAAGTCCGAGTAGCGTCTCTTGTATTGACAAAAGAAGGGCCTCAGCTGTTTCATCGTTTTCGACTCGAAATCTATGCGGAAATGTGGGTGAAGTCTTCTCTATAAATTTCAAATCACCTTCGTGGATCCGTGGATCTCTTTCGCGCGGGTCTCGCCATTAATTCTAAATAAAAACGAGTGCTGGAGGATAGAGATCTATTTTAATTTGGAGACACGTGTGAGGAGAAGGACCTCCTCTCTCTCTCATCGCGTTAGATATCTAAATCCGACGATATACGATACATTCGTTGTATATTTTTCAATTTCTCGTTTTCCTTTTTTTTTTATCTCGCCAAGCGACGCTTATTCGCGCGAGGTGAAAATATCGTTCGGCCAGACGTTTGGCTCCTCGATGCGCCGAATAAAAAAAAAAGAGAAGAAAGAAAGGGAAAGAGAGGGAGCAGCACGCACAGTTCGAGCGAGCGAGCGAGCGAACAATCGATTCGCGACCTCATCGGCTGCTGGAAAGTGGGAACGATGCAATTTTTGATCCAAATATTTATAGCTCCTCGACACTGCGAGAACCGCGTGTACCCCCTTTCCCCGCGCCGCTAATACACACGTACACGTGCGCGCGCGCGAGAGTATGGCGCGGAAAGAAATTCTGGAACGATGTTCGTGAAATAAGGTAAACGTTTTAGCGATAAAATTAACTGTACACGTGACAGACACACGGTGTTCCGAGCGCGCGCGCGCATGCGCGTAACGGCGCGAAGCCGTAAAATTAAACGAGATTACGCGAAGGGGTAATTTTTAAAATAATTAATTTTAGCCCGTTAATCCGACAGAGTTGCGTGCGCGGCCACGAGGCCCCGCGTGTACAGCCTTGACCAAAAGCGCCGCGTCACCTTTAATAAATTGCGGCAGGGCGAAGCGTTGGCGCGCTTTGCGAAAAAAGCACGCGCACGCGCGAGCAAGCGAAACGGCGAACGAGAGAGAGAGAGAAAGGTCAACTTTTACGATTAATACACTTCGTATGTAATTATTGATAAGACGCTTTCGCGCAAAACTGACATCGGCACGCTGGATGTGAAACCTCTTTGAAAAATTTATTAAAATAAGAAACTCGTTAAATTTATCACGATAGTGAGCGCGCACGTGTATCGTTAATTACTAATTGACTTTCGACTTCAGTGGAAACTACCTGTCGTTTGATATATCGCGATCGTTCGCCCCGTATTTTCGGAGTTAAGACGAGAAAAACATGTTATCTCACCTAAAAATTATCTGAAATGTTATGGTCCATATTTTGAACTCACTTTTCGACAAAATGAATGAAATAATATGGACTTATGCGTTAAGCCCGTAAATTAAGTTATCTTAATGAGCGCAAAGAGAGAGATAGACACGGAGAGACGTAAAAAGCGCGCGACGCAAGACGGGTTACGTTGGCGTCATAGCGAGAAATTCTTTCGCGAGTGAGCGCACGTAACGCGCGGCTTACGTAGACCGAGAGATAAAGCGTAATCATCGCGAAAAACATTAAACGGCCAAGAAACAGCCACGAAAGAGGTGGAGGACTCTGCCGCGCGGCGTCTTGTATAATGGCCTGACTAACGCCAAGCTAAATGTGCGTGGGGGATCCTTCGTAATGTGGACATCCTTGGCATAAGCATAGAAAGCTAGAAAGCCTCGGCACCGTCTATGATAACCCAAATACAAGTCGCGCGCTCGATTATCCGACTTTGTTTGAGAGAAACGTTCTTTTGTGCGCGCTCGTTACCGCGCCGCCACCAAATAAATCACATCGCCGCGAAACGCCCCATATACCGCAGGAATTTGAATTTAAGCCACGAAGTGTCGCTAAAATCGCATTTTCATTCCTCACCGATGGAAAATATTTCTCCCTTTGCTCTCCCTTTTCACTCTTCGAACGATTTTCTTATAGGTTTCTCGAGTCGAGTAAATCCGATGGACATTTTCCTGCAAAGAGTCTGTCACTTCCGTTTAGAAATTAGTGCCTCGAATTTGAAGATATCACGCGATACACGGTTAACAGCGTTGGGTACCTAAACGCGGAGGTAAAAAGAAATTGGAATTTATCGGTCGAGAAGACAAACGTTCCCGAGAATTTCACACTCCTCGCGAACGTTGTCGGTCATAAATCACCCTCGCCGCAAATTATCGCGTTACATGACGGAGACTTTTGGCAGCCGCGGCGCTGACTCGTAACCTAGTGGGTGCCAAATTTTTGACGGTCGACAAAAAAGTAGTGTAAACACACGTCGGCGTTAGAAAGTCGGCTAGACCTTTTTGCGATGTGCGGCAGCAACGACTTGGACAAAGATGCGAATAGGATGAGAGAGCTCGCGCTCACTTTCCCTCGCGGCCGACCAGGCGAACGGATATCGTCCCTGGCGATCGCTAAAGGGTACCATCACTGAGACGGCGAATTCGCTTTCGCAGATCGCCGCTCGTTAAACCTGTCGGAGCGACGGAGTAACGATACCTTTTCCAGCGCGAGACAATAAATAAGCCAAGTAATTTACCGTCTCGTCGCCGGCAGAGCTTAAAACTTAAGGAACACAATGTGCGCTATACGGATCGAAGGACAGGCCGAGTATATTATTCAAACGCTGAAGTTACACATTTACCAATTTTTTATTTAGTTAGAGAAAGTCTACTTTCTCCGTTTCGTCGATAATCAATAAATAACAGATAATACTTATCATAACAATAACTAAGAGGAAAATATCTGAAAAATAAAATAGTACGAGAATAGATTGAAAAGTTTCTAACCTGAAGTCTAGAAAAACGTTGGACCAAGTGTGAGATTGAGTTGAAGGGAAACTATGTTGGGAAATCAATTTTACTTAAAAAATTTACAATATTTTTTATTCGTCATATAGACGTATAATCGTATGTGAATTTCTCGGTAAGTCGGACGTCTATCCACGTTAATAGTTCACGAGGATCGTGAACGAGGATAAGCAGGTGGTTCAACAGCGCGTGCGAATTAGTAGGACAACCCGGTGTCCGTCAGACAGGACAACGAGTGCGAGTGCACGTTCCGTAAAATTGCAGCATTCACTCGGCAACGATTCCGTTCGAATTGCCAACGAGTCTAAAGTGGAATGGCAATATACAGCCTACGATCTAATCCGAGTGAGTTTAATCATTCCGGCTAAGCGGGATCTATCGCGAACTGCACCGAGAAGCGATGATCGATTGAGCGGAGGTCGACGGAAATTGGCACGAGAGATGGACTGACAGGACGAAGGTAACGGATGACGAAATCAAGGACGTCACCCCCACGTCATCCCTACGTCAAAACTATCGGTTGACGAGTCAATTATAATGACGGCTCGATGGCCGCGATATCCTCCGGGGAAAGGGAGTTCGCGCGCGCTGAATTGTGCGAAAGAAAATTGATACCCGGCGAAATCCTATTTCGCGTTAAAAACGTTGCTCGATGACGTTATACACACGGAAAAAATCAAATAAATCTTTGGAAAAATATGGAAAAATCAATATTTTCTGCTGTAAATTCAAATAAATATCTCTTATAATAATATTCTAGGTATATAATATTCTAGGTTTTTTGGGGAGGGGGTCACTGAATCCTAATCTGAGGTAAAAATTTTCAATTGTTTTTAAATAGAATAATATAATTAGTGGTGGACCCTCTTGCCACGAGATTTCCAATCGCCAAAAATACTTTTTCTAACCTAATCCTTTCGTTTTCAGTTCAAACATTGTTAACGATTTGATACTTTCGCCAAGGGAAACCCCACAAATTTCTCTCCTCATCTTTCCTACTCTCTCTCTCTCTCTCTCTCTTTCTCTCTTCCTCGACAAAAGGAGGCGCACACTGCTCTCGAATATCCAGGACACCCCATAGTACACACGAATGTATCGTATGCGACGCGCAGAAGGAAATACGAGAGATTCGCTACCGCCGCGGCGCGCGTTGTCAAAGGCGGCCGAGGTTCGTCGTTCACACAAAGTGGATACACACACGCACACACACCACGTAGGTGTGCGTGCACGAAGGTAACCCATTTCAGGCTGGTTCGCTAGCCGTCGGTTTCCTCTTCCTACTCTCTCTCTCTCTCTCTCTTTCTCGCTTGCGCCCCCGCGATCAGGTCCGCCTCTTTCCTTCCCTCTCGTTCCTTCCGTCCATCTCTCCATCTCAGTCCATGTGTGTCTTCCCTCCCTCCCCCCTCTCTCTCTCACACTTTCGCTCGCTCGTTCGTTCGTTCGCTCGCGTGTATCCCATACATTTTCCGAGTTCCTGTATCTCTGTGTGCCGTCGCTGAGTATTGAGCGGGGTGAATGATCTTGCGCAATGTGCGCGTACAGCAACCCCGACTCCGACGACCTCGGAGAGTTGGGAGGCTACTCTTTCATCTGAGGCTGCCACCCCTGGCCCCAAAAATCAAGGGCCATCGAAAGAGAGGAAGAAAGAATGAGGAAAAGAGAGAGAGAGAGATAAAGAGGGCTCTATCGAAATTGATTAATCGATCGCCACGACAATATACGGAAAAAATTAAGTGTAAGTAATCAATCCAAGATTTATACATTCTAATAGACTCAATCATTGTTTCATATATATAAACAAGAATATATTATTTTCTCACAAAAATTTAATATTCTTGACTAGACCAGATTTTTATTGCAGCCTTGAGCGGCTTGACGCGTAACGGAGCCTTCAAAGCCAATAAATTACCTACACATAAACATTTGCCGTCTATCATTGGAAATTCCATGGACAATGTATTAGATCGTGACGTAGATTTTAGAATCAAAATTGTGTGCGCTTTATTAATGCGAGGAAAGTTCAGATGAAATGAGCCCGCTCGCTCGTGTGCTATGACAACGACAACGTCGACATCGCCCAGTCGCTCGTTAATAGAGCCACCAATGACGCCACGGCGGATATTAGATACGAGCAAAACTAGTTACACGAACGTTACTTCGCACGTGCACCGTTCTGCGGCCGACGAGGAGAGAGAAAGACAGACACATGGGAAGAGAAGGAGAAGCGGCTACGACGACGAGCCTTGATGAGGGGATTGCTAATCGGTGATCGGCGTGCAATCACGCTGGAAAAATGATTTCTCGGTCATACAACCTCGTCGCGCGTATGTGCACACGTGTGACAAAACGACGACGGGGCGAATGGAACAAAAGTTCTATCACGTGTACAAGCAGGATCGGCTGCCGCGTAACCTCATTACGTAAGCGACAAATTTCTTCAACAAGTCCGGAGTCGATTAACGGGAGAATTCGACGAGAAAGACCATTGCTAACAAGGAGAGGGCTTCAGCTGTTTCATCGTTTTCGATTCGAACTCTATGCAGAAATGTTGTGGGTGAAATCAATAACATATTCTGCAAGTTACAGCTCCTATCTTTACGTTAAAAAAATGGCGATATAATAACCTTCCCAAAAATCTGGAAACGGTCGAATATTTCACAAACGATGCATTTCAGAAAACAACGTTTCGGACAAAAGTTTTAAGGTTTCAAGAAGCGCGGTTTTAAAAAGCTTGTAAGATTTTCTAGACTGGAAGAAGACAATTTTATTTATCGATCTTAAAAATACTTTAAAAGGCCGATCTTAAAGAGACTTTAAGAGATTCCGAATTAAATTCTCGTTAAAAGCGAAGTCCGCGAGAAGACAAGCGCGATATAATTTTTTCTTGAATTTTCCCCTCACGAAAAAATTGATCGCCGATTTTTGACAAGACCAGATTGCCAATTCACGAGAATTTTGTCCGAGATACCGTTTATTCTGCGATTAAAATAGAAGGAGACTTCATAAACGCATTATCGATGTTCTTCGAGAAACAAGAATCCAATGTAGCTGAAGAATACATTCCTCAATCGTGAGAGAATATCGGTGAAAACGACGATCGACGAATGACAAGAGAGAGCCCTTTTCTCCGCCTCCCGACAGTCTTCTCTTCGACCTACGTGTGACCTCGATAACAATAATTATGAAACTTGGTCGCGATAGTGAAAGTATCGTGTACAGGACGTTTCATAATCGAGCGCGCGCGAGCGACGCGTCGTTCTCCGTCGAATTCGTCATATCGTTTCGTCCGAGGCGAAAGGCAAATCTCTTTCCGCACATCGTCCGCTATACGTCAAATGTCCACGAAGGAAGGTACCGAGCGACACGCAGCTCAGAAGAAGGTTCGCCTCGCACGCGGAGAGAAATTGGTTTGTCTTGGTGAAAAGTGAAATCGGCGAAACAGTTGCGAGACGTTAAATGGACTTAGAAAAAGATATGGGTGTGAAACGCGATCGATGTATGAAAGTAAACGCGAGAATATGCTACACACCGTTGGTATCTAACGAAGCTAATTATTGTAGGTCTCGTAAAAAATATTCAGTAGTCATTCTCGTTGAGAATGCACAGAAAAAAATTAGTCTTAAATCAACAATAGATTTTCATATATAAGCAAGAATATTATAAATCTTATTATATAAATCATATTCTGTAAATAATAGATTCGCGGTATTTGGAGAAAAAACGCCATGTGAAAATTTTCCAACATCCACGAGATGAGATCGCGTGTGTCGTTCTCGTGGACGATATCGATGAGGATCGCTTCCGCGTCATAAAGAAATTCCGATGAAATTCGGGAAGATGAAATCTTTCGCGACGGGATCTGTCTGATTATTCCGTAAATTTTGGGGAATTTCTTACAAATCGTAAATTTGGCGTCACCCACGCCGTGTGATTTGTACACCGCGGAGAACCATGACAATTTTACAACTTTCACCCACGCGAGCGTGTATGACTCCTCATTCACTTAAAAATCCGAGAGAAACCCGATCTATCATCGTAAAAGCAAAACGCGACGTGAGGTGAAAATTGTTCTCTCTGGAGTACTCGACGTTTTCATCGAGAGAGAGAGAGAGAGAGAGAGAGAGAGAGTTTTCCGACAGAAAGAAGGCGTGTTTTCGTATAATATTCACTGCCAGTACTGGAAATCTACAGTTCATGTTATGCATTACGTGTCATTTGACCTTGACGTCTCCACCCAGAGTCAAACTGATAAGATCAACAAACAGATTGCTTTAAACTCCACAACTTTTATATAAAAGACTTTCGACCCACCTGTATAAACTCTATACGTAATTTTCTTTGTGTCTAACAAAGAAAGATCTCTTCTCATTGAGATTTAGCGGATTCGCTTATGTGATTTATATTGCAACCGCAATGTGTGAATCGTGCGCGAAAATAAATAACGCTGCGCCATCTATTCGCGCACCTCGGAAATTATCCTCGCGACGATATGCCACTTTGTAGGTATCGTAGATCACTGTTGTGATATCGCGAAAACACGTTATTCGACGCGTCGTTAAACTTGTCGAGCCTGAAATGTTGATTTTCGATTTTGGTTAAACTAAACCGCATCCGGTTGCGCGATTTTTTTAATATGAATCATTAATGTGATTAATACTTTTTTTTTTAATATAAATCATTTCTTTTCACAGTAGCAACACAAAAATTGCAAGAAAAACAGTGAGATTTTCACTGTCTAATGCAGATAAACTTTGCAGCGTGTGATTATATAGAACACGTCTATATATACTGTTTCGTGTCCTTTTTTGTAGCAACTCAAGATCTGTACACATATAGGATAAGTCTTTTATGATGCCAATTATCAAGCTTATGATAATATTTTGAAAAACTTGAGAGCAGTCAACAAGTCCTATCAAATGCGCTCTATCTTTACAAAGATTACACTGAATGTCAGAGAACCAAAGAAATAAAGAGACACACACACAGAGGTGGAGACTTCTGTCAAACGCACATGTTCTGTTACAATTACACATAGCTGTGCACAGCGTTCTCTCTGATACAGTGTGTAACAACGACAAGTATGTATGCAATCAAAGTTGTCATTCGACACAGGCGCAAACAACAGAGAGAGACTCAGAGATACATACACCCTTCCTTGTCAGGAACGGTTTTAAAGAAACAAATCAGCACTGATGTGCTCCACTGTCTTTTCAAAGGGGACAAAAGCACAATTCGAATCACTCACCTTACACGCGGACGCAGCCAGTTTACACAACGGATCGACGAAGTTACATGGACGCTTCAGATATGAACTGCAAAAAAACGGATTTGAATTACCACTGAGTAACCACTTTTTCCCATCTTGTGTGTTTATTTTGATCGGTATTCGAAATCAACTTCAATTACTCGGGCAAAAATAAATAAACGAATAAACGGAACCTGTCCCGGCATATTTACTTATATACTTATACTAATGTGTATGTGTGTGTGTGTGTGTGTGTGTAGCAAGCTATTCCCTCCTTCACAATCTTGCTTTAAAATATAAGCAGTAATCAAATTGACCAACCACGGTCGTTTCTTGGAAGAATAATCGATGGTGATTGGTCAATTTGTCTGATGCTCACGTTTTGAAGCAAGATCGTGGAAGCAAGGGGTGAAACGGCGATTCCACAGATTTATTTAACCGGACACGAAACCGCGATGGTAAAAACTGTCAAGCAGCAAAGGAAAAGTGACGAGAGAGTCGGACAGACCGATACGATCGCCGTCTTCTGTCGGTAACCTGACAACAATGACCTTCGTGTCATTACTCAACGGCCGATTTTAACAGCAACTTCACGGCTATGAACCGGGGTCTACAGTGAGAATTTAAGACGCAAGATTTAAGAAATTAACCAATCGCAGTCGAATTATAGAAGAAAAGTCAATTATGATTGGTCGATCTCTTAAATCTTACATCTTAAATTCTCATCGTAGACTCCGCTCGAGGAAAACAAAGGAAAAATCCGAGAGGCCTCTTACGTACGGAAAAAAATCGTTACCTTTTCACCCGTACGAAACCAAGAGGACCTGACGCGAGATGAGAGGTTAGAAAAATTGGCTCAGCGTTGGCGTTCGCGATAACCAGACGGAAGCGACGATCTTTCACGAAAACGAAAACGCGCCCGTCAACGACCGACTTGACACTCGCCGATGTTCCGTAGATACTTGACGAACAACATCGCGGCTCCTTCGCAAACAGAAACGCGCACGCCGCTACTCCATGACGCGACCGCGGCGGCTCTCTCTCACACTCATTCACTCACTCGTTCTATATGCCCTCTCACTCTCTCTCACTATCTCTAACTCACTCATTCCTTCAACCATCCTTCTCGCTCCTTCTCTCTCTCACTCGCCGAGCGTAATACGAGCTTTCATCGAAAGTCAAGGCTGCGCGCATACACTTGTGACTTACCAGCTTAAGGTCAGAGCGGTCAGAGCGGGACGTTCGTTGTTTACTGTTGGCGTCGTCGATTGGCACAAGCGACAGATTCACGTATGACGCGTGGACACGCGAGACTGAAATAGTCGCGTCACACACACGTGGGCGAATATTCGTGCGAGAAAACTCCTGATTACGGATATCGCGACGCGACGATTCGCACGATCGGCAGCGGCGGCGAAGCACACGACGCGACTTGCGTTCCGGCGCTCCTCAGTCGCGAGTTTCGAGACTCCGACGAGAAGTAACTGTTGATCGAATTCAAACCTCGCGAATTCGTCGAAACGGAACGCGTCGATCGCGAATGATCGAGATTGAGCGTCGATCGATGGGACGAACATTTCACATCGCGCGCGCACGCGCTAAAGCCCGTATCAGACTACGGATTGGAGATTGAGATTCAATTGAAATTTGACCAATCGGCGACGAATCAGCGAATGAAGTTCACTAAATTTCACTAAGCTGGAGTTTAATTAACTTTGCACTGATTGGCCAAATTCAATTCAATCCTAATCTCTAATCCGTAGTTTGATACCGGTTTTATGGCGTTCACGATCAGCTATTCGAACGATTCGATGACCGTCCGCAATAATTCCCATAATGTCGTTCAGTCCTAGTTTACAATAGATGCTTTAAGCTTTAAGAAATTGACCAATCACATTATTCTTCTATAATTCAATTGTGATTGGTCAATTTTTTAAGGCTTGAAACATCTATTGTAGATTAGGACTCGATCTTCTCGTTCACTTCGACGCTCTCTCAACAAAACTAAAGGCCCGTATTTTGAACTCGCTTTTATCGATAAAAGCGCTTCTAAAAGCGGCTTAAGCTCGTATCGGATTACAGATTAGAATTGTGATTGAATTAAAGTTTAACCAGTTAGAGCAAGTTTAACTAAACTTGAGTTTAGTGAACTTTGCTCTGATTGGTTGCCTGATCTAGTGCAGAAGCCTTAACGTCTTGCAAATAAAAGAACGCACCCCCGATGCATGTGTGCCGAATTAGCTATTATCGCACCAGTTCAGCAGTGCAGTTAAAAAAAACAAATCTACTGCTACGATAATGTGAAGAAACAAGATAGCGGCTTTGAATATATCGCACTTGTCGCTTCTCTATTGGCGCATTCCATTTGGTGACACAAGTCGACTATCTTTGTTATTCATTGAATGCGGAACAAAGACAAAATGATATTCGTATCGACTCGTGTCACTAAATAGAAAGCACCGTATTTATCTAGTTATACAGTTATACAATTCAACGGACAAACGATAAGATCGTCCATCTATGACAATTTCGTCATTCATGTCTGGTAAACGGCGCATGCGGGATTCGGCCGTTGCGCAGATCGCTACTGCGCAACCCCAACCAGATTCCGGACAGTAGAGAGATTATATAGAAAAATTTCCCAGTAGAGAGAAAAGAGAGAAAATTCGTTAGTGGAAAAGTCGCGAGGCGTAAGTAAATAAAGAAGATCGTGCGGGATATTTTGTGAGGCCGGGCGAGGCGGGCGCTTCGATAAATCGATCGACGGGCGGACAATCGGCCGCGACGAGGTGACTTTTCGCGGGGATACAAAGGAGAAGACGGGAGAGAGATCGACGAGTTGCGGGCTGTCTCGCGTGATTAAGGTTAAAGAACGAGAGCAGGTATACGCTCGGGCGAAATAGGAGCAGGCTCGAGCTGCCAATTAAGCAGCGGACTTTCTTGTGAACGAATCGCAGCATCGCCTCGAGTGACACCGCGTTCGCGACATCGAGCTCTTCTACGGATGTATCGTTGTCGTCGATCATCGTCGTCAACGTCGTCGTCAACTTTGCCCTGCTCATCGTCGTCACGATCATTCGGTCGCTTATTCCGTTTATATAAATGGAGAACCGACATCGCGATATCGTATACATATCGTGCCCTCGCGATCTCCCTCAAAGTTCACGTGTTGCCTAATGAACATACGTGACGAGGGAGACAGACTGGCGTAAAGATGCTCCGGAAAAATCAGTGATGGAAAGAGAGAGAGAGAGAGACTTCTCGGAGCAGAAAGGGACGGTGTGATCAGTAATACATAGTGTCAGTCCATCTCTCTCGCTCCGGTCGCGTCAGCACTGTTCACCCACCCTCCTTACCTACCTATCCACCCACTTCGTCCTCTCTCTCTCTCTCTCTTCGTCTAACACCTCAACCATTCTCGCTCCTTCTCACCCTCCCCTCCCTCTCTCTCTCGCACCTCCCCTGCTCCGCTACTTCTCGCGCAGTCGTTTTCCCCTTCGGAGCTCGCGTCAGAAAACCGTCGAAAGACCGTCGTCCTTGCGTATACGCGACGCTCGCGCGGAGTCGTGGAGGTGCGCACCGCGCGAGACAGAAAGGGAGACGACGACACGGAATTTTTACGTGTCATGCCCCACCACACACCGGCCTTCCGTGGATTTTCGCGTAGTAGGTCTCTTTCTGTTATGGCGTAGCCAGTAACCCTCTCTCATTCGCTCCTCCCCGTTTGATGTTTCTCGCGCTCTGCCTCTGCTCTACGGCTCTTCGCGAACGCCACCAACAGCTGTTTCGTCCGATCGTCGCCCTCTCGTGTGGTTCGCGTTTCGCTGTGAACGAAAGACAGAGAGAGAGAGAGAGAGAGGGGCTGGAGGAGAGGGGGCGGATCGAGCGTCAGAGGGTGAAGAAAGAGACGAAGACGAGTAGGTGCGAGAAGGAGAGAGAAAGAGAACGGTGACCCTCTGTCTGTCTGTCTCTATATACCGTGCGCATGGGATTTTTTCTTCCGTCGTCGATGACCTCAACGTCACGCACAGCGAACGAGAACTCTCTCGATCAACCTAATAACGAGTGCGGTAACACGAAAGACATCGTCCTCCCCGTCGTCGTAATTGTCATCGTCGTCGTCGCCGTGGTCATCATTGTCGTTGTGTACAGGGGCGTACGCGAGGTTTCACATCTCGTGTGTGTAATCGCGCGAATTCCGGTACGTACGTCTCTCCTTTGTTCGTTGCATCTTTCGCTCTCTTTCTCCCCCCTCCCCCCTCCCCCTTATGTGTCTCTCTCTCTCTTTCTCTACTCCACTCCGATCTGACAGCTCCTGTCAAAACGAAACTCGCAGTTGCGTCGCCCGTCATCGCCCTCTCTCGTCTCTCGAAGTTTGCTCGTGTTCAGTTTTCGCGTTCGGTCTCTTTTCTTTTCTCTCGCAGAGCCAGCGGACATACATATGTACAATCTGTTTCGTTCGAAACGCGGAAGGTGAACAGCTGAGACAAACAGACCTCTGTGTTTCGGGCTTCCGTTTCCGACGAATCAATCGCTCGCTTTCTCGCTCACTCATTTGTTCTCTCGCTCGTCCATCTTCTGCGTCGCGAAGAGAAGCATCGCTCGTGCGTCCACGTTTACGTCGGTCCCCCCTGGACGGAACGAGCAACAGTGTTCGCGCAGAATGTTCGGACGGCCGCGATCGGCCGTCACCGCGCAAGGACGATCGAGACGCGCCGATGCTCGCTCGCGACGCGATTAATTATTTTCCGCGACGGGATAATTCGGAATAGTCGAAGGTGCGTTCGGCCGCGATGCGTCGTCCCGCCGACGCGTGAAAACCCGCTCGATAAGTCCGCGTCTCGCGCACACATATGGGAAAAAACTGGACAACGTGTCCCGCTCTGTTTCAGTTAGAGAGTAAAACGGTTGCGGAGCGTGTGTGTGTGTAAAATAAAATCGCAAGCACTGTCAATTACTTAATACCAAGAGGGTGACAACTTTGCATGTGAGTAGAAGCGAAGTGTGTAATACTGATCGAGCTATGAGAGATCCTACGAGGATCTCGTTAGCACACTGTCTGTCAGATAAAGAGCGAGATTATTGAGAATAATAGTGTCTGTGTGTTTACGCAACAACTTAAAACTGGTTTAACAACTGCTACAATACATATTTATATGAACAGCATAAAACTAATCTACTGTACTATAATACTATGTATATGCACAATCGTATTACAACTATATATACATGCGACACTAGTAGTTCGAGCATTGAAAATGTCAGATCAATCTTATGCCGATCATGTAAACGTATATTGGGTTGTCCGTATGGATGTTATACTAAATCAGTTTTAGATCACTACATACAAGTATAATCGCTAGTCAAATCAAGATACGTTACTTTCGATTTTGCAAACTGACTGATCTCAGAATGACAGCTTACGACAGGATACATAATCTTTCTTCCTTTGCAGACCTTAACGCTTAGGTGAATATTCGTGATTTGCTAGTCTTGTGACATTCACAAGATCGGCAAGCAGGATGTCAGTATTGAATCAAAGCGGCGACGATGCGGTGGAGTGCCCGTTGTGTATGGAACCGCTGGAGGTGGACGATCTGAATTTCTTCCCCTGCACCTGCGGGTATCAGATATGCCGTTTTTGTTGGCACAGAATCCGTACCGACGAGAACGGCCTGTGTCCCGCGTGTCGGAAGGCCTATTCTGAAAATCCGGCTGATTTTAAACCCCTCACCAAGGAAGAATTGTCAAGGTATTTGTACAAATGAGCCAAGTACTAGGCATCTCGTCTACGAGTTGCGTCAGGCGAATGATTCATCATCATGAGAATTAACATTCCTTTCGCTTTGCTTTCCTTCCCAGGATAAAAGCTGAGAAAAGGCTAAAGGATCAGCAACGGAAGCAGAAAGTTATGGAAAATCGGAAGCATCTAGCAAACGTGAGAGTAGTACAAAAAAATTTAGTGTTTGTAGTAGGATTACCATTGCGACTGGCAGATCCGGATGTGAGTATATTCTCAGTAACGTAAGATTCCCTTTGTGTAATCGATCGATGAAACCGCGAAGACCGTTCCTCCGCGCGAACATCGTTTCACGAGAGAAAAGAAAGAAAGACAAAAACAAACGAGAAGGAAGAAATTCAATCACGATACGATGATACTTCGCATGCTTTAGGTTTTAAAGAGACACGATTATTTTGGAAAATTTGGGAAGATACACAAAGTTGTAATTAACCAGAGTACTTCCTACGCAGGGTCTCAAGGCCCCAGTGCTTCGGCTTATGTTACTTACCAAGTGAGTTGTTTCATTTACTTTCTATTCCGCACGCTTGTGCGTACAACACACACCGTTCTTCCACTATTTTCTCGAAAGAGAAAGACCGACGGTATTCTTTAATACGTCCGAATGTGTCGTCATCAGCGTCAAGAGGATGCGCTACGTGCTATAGAGGCTGTGAATAACATTATTATGGATGGACGGACAATAAAGACATCATTGGGAACGACCAAGTACTGTTCGCATTTTATGCGTAACCAAGCCTGTCCGAAGCCGGATTGCATGTACCTGCACGATCTCGGGGACCAGGAGGCATCGTTCACGAAGGAGGAGATGCATATGGGGAAGCATCAGGAGTACGAGCGCAAGCTCGTGCAATCGTTGCATGCACATGCATCTTCGGTACAACGGTAGGAAGCAACTACGCCGAGTATATAAACATGACCTCCCGCCTCTCCCTTCCTCCCCCCCCCCCCNACGCATATGGATAATGTGGTCTTTCGACCCCTCTGATCAGGAAGCCGACGCCGTCGCCACCTGTAACCGGCAGTATTGTTAGGGAAAGCGGAACCGTGAATTCACAGACCAAGGAAGCATGGCCGTCGTTGCAGCCGGGACAAACGAACAGTAAGCCCCGACCTTTAACACCTTTAATAGCTCCTCAGTGGAGAGAAAAGAGTGCACTACGTACTAATATTCTGTTTTCAGACACACAAACCAGTTGCAAGGAAGTATCGCCACCTGTGCAAACAGCCCCGCAGCACAGCAACAACGTGGGGAACGCGAGCGGCGGCGGTGGTGGTGCGTTAGTTCAACAAGGTCACATACCCCCCGGGGTTGTGAGCGCGCAGCATCAACAGAACAACAACAATAAGGGTGAAAGTGGTGTTGTCGGTGTACGGCGGGGTAAGAATAACAGCAGCGAGAGCAAAGCGCAGGCGGCACGGAACAAGCACAAAAATTGTCAGAACAAGGAGAAGCATTGTGGTGGTGGTACACGTACGACGTTGCGAACCGAATCGAGCTCGGCCGGCGGCGGCGGCGCAACGCAAAACAGTAGTAGTTCGCAAATTAACGGGCAGAAGGACATAAGAAACTTTTCCGCCGATACGAACAGTGAAATGTTGCAAAAATTGGGTAACAAGTGTAAATTGGAGCACCAACAGCAGCAGTCGTCGTCACAACAGCAACAACAACAACAAATTAGCAAAACATCAAAATTAGTTCAACAGTCGCACGAGGTTAAAATAAACGGTGTGTTACAAAACGGGGATCGTCGGCACTCGGACAGTGAGACGGATCAGCAGCGCGAAGGTAGCACACCGGCCAGCACGATCTCGAGCACGGAAGACTCGAACCTAAACCACCAAGCCGAACATTTGGCTGAATCGAGCGAGGAGAACAATGGCGCTGTTCTTTTGGGTGAGTTGCTCATAGTCGTGATCATTTCTATATGTTCCTATTTTCTGCGATGAAAGATAATCGTACGTAGAGTTTTGCGAGAGAAAGATCTTCCAGACTAGGTTGTAACGTGACCGATGAGAAGTGTGATAGACGCAATTCGGCCTGTAGGACTCGTTATTAAGGAGTTTACACTGACTTGACGACCGTATGCATAATCACTTGAACACGTCTTGAAACGTGTTAGCGACGTCAAAAGATTATTTTTGTTAAATAGTTTGTACAACGAAATGTCAATAAGAGAATAACTTAATTATGCTAGACCCCACAAGTGTGACTAAATTGTCCTGAACTAAAGACTAAATGTTATTGTATAAGTTACACTTACACTTGTTATTGATATTTCTATTGGATATTTTCTATTTTTAATTATTCTTCTTCCCTTTCTGTCTTGAAGCGAAAGAAGGTATATGTCAGTTTATTCAAAGCGAATGATAAATCCGTTAAGATGAAGATGATGTAAACGGCATTTATATATATAGATATATAAATGATTTCTATGCTTCCCAGTCTCTGGATTTTTCATCGAAATTAATTTAATCGTTCAGTTAATTTAATTGCTGAAAATTCATTGGCAAAAATTACAGTACAGATCGCGACTATACCACGCTGATATATCTAGCAACTGCAGTTGTGATACAGCAAAGTGTTGATTTAATATAGTGTTTGTATAACAAATCACGAGTAATATGAGGAGTGTCTACTTTCTTTGCGTTTGAATGTGTTACGTTGGACAGTTTGGATGCAACAGATAATAACGAGTAAATCTAAACGATGTACACAGTATGTCGATGAGCCAAAGTGTTTTATCATTATATTTCGAGATACTGTAGAAATATCGATCAATTGATATATACTGATATATATAAATATATATATATATATATGCCAAAATAAAGAGAATACTTGAAAATAAAACAGTAATAGCCGTTTTTTGTGTTTTTGTGTACACACACTTAACTTTACTCCTTCTTATACAGATTACGATGAAGCAAGTGCTGGCATGGACACACACGTACGAATTGCTCGATTATTTTAAACAATTGGTATATATTGCCTGTATATATATATATATATATATATACACACATATATATATATATATTCTTCGAAATTGTTTGCGCGATTATATGCTATTTTATGCCCGATACTCTCAACCAGCAGATTATGTTCGAATTACTAGTAATTACAGCATATGCGGGTATACTTGTCGCATACGTTTGCCTGAAAGAAGTAGTCCAAATAACTGTTTATTCTGGCATTATAAGAGTAGTAGAGACAACAACTCTGCCACGTCGTGTAGTGTAGAGATTTTTCCGTGTCGTCTTTAGGTACGTCTCCAGCTAGCACAAATTCATCGCAAGGTGCCAATCAACCACCACCGCCGGGGCTGCATAATGGATCTCAGATTCAACACAACCACCGATCGATCTTTCAGGCGGACAATAACAGTTTCTTCAGTTCGAATAGCTTTCAGAAAATTTCTACCACCACCTCAATGCCACCTAACTCCCTCTCAGGCATGTACAAGTTCTACATTTTTTTTTTCTTCTGTTGCACGGTATTTCGCTATGTTTCATTCTTTTTTTGTCACGTTTAACTTTACACTCACGTTATTTTACTTTCAACGAGAGAGAGGATCGCCAATGGGTTGCTTGCTCAGAAGTTTTGTAAGATCGGAGGGAGAGAAAGAGAGAGAAAGAGAGAGAGAGAGAAGGGGAAAGATAGATAGGGAGGGAAAGAGGGCAAAGAGAGAGACAGGGAGAGAAGGAGAGGTGGTAAGGGTAGAGAGGGAAAGAGAGAGAGAGAGAGAGAGCTTGTAAATCTTACAACTGAGTGTATGCGTGGAGAGGAATGATATATTGTAATTCGATATATAGCGAACACAAATCTGGATTGGACGAGCACGGGAGTGGCTGCGATACCAGACTCATTACCGTCGGTCCATTCCAGCGAAGATTGGCAGGCGGCTTTCGGCTTTCAGACCGAGTCTTCTCGAACCAACCATATTATACCGAAGTCCAGCCCCTCCGACTCGCCCAGAGTAACATTCAATTCTGAAGGTTTTGTAGACGAGGAGGTTTACATTACCGCACCGTACACGACCACGCTCACAGAATCATCCGGTACCTTCAGCAATATGATAGTAAATTCACCCGCGTCTAAATTCATGGCGGACTTTCAACAAAATTCATTACAACAAAGGCTTACTATGCAGGTGAGCTGAGCGATAACGACATTATCGAAATTTTTATCCCTTATTTTAACGAATCAAGAGGCGGCTTTACGCGTTCATTCGTTTAATCCGAGCGAGCTCTTCTTTTTTTTTCTTTTTTCTTATCTCGCTAATATTGTCTGTATGACGTTCCTAAGGCACAGCAAAATCAAGAAAATTGCGAATATATAAAGCAGAATGGACACGCTACGTTGGAGGAGGTCCGGAATCACCATGATGCGGGTTCAGACGTGAAAGCGGACGACGATTTAGGATTCGATCCTTTTCACGAGACGCAGAAAGCATTAGCCGAACTTATGGAGAACGAGATGCAGATACAACAGCAGAGGATATTCCAGCAGCAGCAGCAACAGCAGCAGCAACAGAGAGAACGGGAAGAGCAGAATAGAGTGCAACACCAGACCTTTGCGACTCTCAACCAACAACACTTTCCACAAGTAATTCTCCCGCTCTTTGAGAAGTTTCGGGAAAAAAATTAGCATAACGTAAGGAACAAGTAGAAATTGGGAAAATTCGAGAGAAAAGAAATTAATATATGTAGAAATTAGTATAACCGTGCACCGTATAAGTTATAAGTGTTAACTTATACAGGGTGTCCCAAACTAATCTCGGTTCCCGTGGTGTACAAGTAGAACGGGTGAAACTGAACAGAAAAGTCCTATACCATTTTACACAGAATTTACAATTTAGCGTTTTTACAAGAAAACCTTGCGGAGCAAAGTTGCTCACAATGACGAAATACTGTTTCAGGTTGCGCATATAGCACACTTGCAGCAACAGGCCCAGCATTTGCAAAATCTACAGATGCTTCAGTCGCATTCCCTCCTGTCTCGTCTTCCACAGAACCTGTTACCAAGCGGCGGCGCGCAGAGCCCCGCTCAGAGCACAGTGACGGCTGCCAGTCTCGGACAACGCAGCCGCCTTCCACCACCGGGTTTCCCTGGATCCACGCCAAATCACATGAACTCATTCGGACTCGGCATACCGCGGCCGGCTCCAACGAATAATACTCTCTCGGGTTAGTATTTCTCCACCCTTTTCCGCAACATGTATAGTGGCCCAAAAATCAGTTGCTGTTTTGAATTTCCTAGGGTTCTAGTACAATCTGGAGGAAGAACTTTAAACATACATTACTTGTCAAGAAAGTTATGAATTGTTCAAATCAGCAACCAACTTCCAGGTCACCCTTATATGTATATCTTGATAAAAATCGATCTCAATTTAGTGCGCAAAAAAAATCTTTCAAATCTCCCAATGATGTGTCTTTATTCGCATAAATTTCTCTTTGTTTTGTTCAGCACGAGCACTTCAAGATCCTTCTCCATTCTTGTTTACTGGTGATTTATTTGTTCAGTGTTGTGTTTGCAGGAGCACAACCGCCACAGCAGAATGCATACCTTCCCAACGGGAGCCCGCTCATCAATACGCAAAGTAAACATTCCTTCTATATTTTCTTTTTCTCTTATTATTTATCTCGACGACAGATATTCGCGATTTAACGGCTTCTATTCGAATTTCAGGTATCGGCAAGTGTGCGGGTGACACGGTGTATACTCTAAAAGAATGGTGCGACATCAACAATCAGCAACAGCAACAGCAACAGCAATTCCATCACCAGGCGTTGCACCAGAAAGGAGGATGGAATAATTTTGGACCGATCGCAGACTGGACCTCGATTGATCCGGCCATAGTTAGTTCGTCTAGACCTCTTCCATTCCAGACTACTAGCACATGGCAGTTTTCTCATATTCATCCTTCTCACACCGTAACTCACAATGCGCAACAGGTACTCAGAACTTCACGAAGCTTTTTCATGCGAAGTATTCGATAGTGCGGCCGCGGTCTTCATAGTCGGATCTTACGTTTAACATCGTTTTAAATTTATCTTCGGATAAAATTCTACTGCTCAATATGTGGAGGGAAATCCTATTTTCCCTATGTATAGATATTGTATCGTTCAACTCTAACTGTAAATGTCACGATATTCACATTTCCTTTCATACAGGAACAGAATGCATCCGCTCAACATTGGGCGATGCAACCACCTCCCGGCTTCGCTGCACCGACGAGCACGGGACAACTGAGTAATCCGCAACCGAGCACAACCGCACAGCCGCACACTAAGCTCATCTCCACAGGATCGGAAATCGAGAGTAAGTTGGTCGCGATAAAGCTCCGTGCAAACTGAAAAATATTACAATGCTGCCGCGGTATCGAAATATATATAGGGCGTCTATGATATTGCAGACCTTTAAATCTTATGCGAGGGTGAACGAGTGGCGAGTCATAAAAGTGTTTCTCCGGACGTGGCAAGATCAAATATCCAGCTAATGAGAGAGAGAGAGAGAGAGAGAGAGAGAGCGAAAAGAGAACGAAAAGAAAGAATGAAAGACAAAGAAACATGATGAAAAAGCGAGAAGAGTCGATTACGTACGTTTTCCTCTAACACATGTCCGTGTCTCATATTTTATTCTTAATCCATTTTGAGTTTACTCTCGACTCTCTGAGGCGAAAAAAAAGTGTCGGAATACAAGTTCGCGCATATGAAATGTAACGAGATATTTATGCGTTAATACACTTCTCACTTCGATATTTCTCCGAACTGTAGCAAGATTTATTCGTTTTCTATTTCAAAGTCCGGCCCTAACATTGTAACGAGAAACGGAAGTTCGTGTCGATTCCGAGAAATGCATTGACGAGAACCGATACTCGGCCAATGAAACTTTTTGATAGGAAGACGATCGTAAAATTCAAAAACTCTCTACGCGTTTCCTTCGGATGATAATCATCATCAGGATTCTGTTTTCGTTCGTGACTCATTCGAACGGAAAAGTATCCTTCGTTTGCGAATATTCGACATTAAGACATTCAGAGGGAAAAATAAAATCGGCGGAGGCGAAACCTAACGAAACTTCGATGTCTGTTGATTGTTTGTATTATTTAAAGCTATCACACACACATACACACACACACACACACACACACACACATGTGATGAAGAATGCGTATTTTAATCTGCAGAAAAGGTTTTATTCTGATTAATTCGAAGGCAGACAAAGAAAATTCATCGTCAGGACTGGTTACTTTCCCCTGTCCGATAATACGATATGCGTCATGCACATTATTCTGCTGTTTTACAGTAGCACCTTTGCGAACCCGAATGTCGCTGAGAAACATATACTGGCATGTTTTATGTGTTTTATGCGGTAATTTTTAAATAGTCTCGAAATTCTTTTATCGTTGATTTTAGGACGATGAGTCAACAATATCAATAATGTTATATTGAAGAAGAAAAACGGCGTGTTTTTTTCCTGTTCTGCGCACATAATTCTTTTCTGCTCGACGGTGTCATTTCGTCATATCGTATTACGACACTTTAAGTCTCTAATTCGCTACACAAAGTGAATAGAGATTAGCTTAAGAATTGGTAAACTTGGTTTCGACAATTGTTTCGTCGAAGAAGGCAAATGATAATATCGAATTGTATCGTGAACGGATCGGGCGCGGGTCGAGTTTCGAATTTTAAAGACTTCTGTACTCACATTACATGGGAATAGCGATACCTTTTCGATTTCTCGACAACAGGCTAGCGATGTTGTACGTCTAGAAAACCACAGATGGCTGTCTAACGTATTAACATAGCCTCATACAAGACACATACACACACACACACACACACTACATACCCATGCATACAAATATACATCCGCGCGCGAGCGCACACATACATATACACGAGTATATACATTCACACATTACAATGTATTTTATTTACGCGAACTGAAATGAGAAAGAAAAAAAAATAACAGACTGGGAATATGATAACACGTGTGTACGATAAAATGCGAGAAGACGTCTGAGCGCGATGTACCACGATGTGTACATAACAACACGGCGGCGTTGTGTCGAATGGAGTTATTCCCGTGGTGGGATTATTGATCGTGTCTGCTGCTTTCATGGATGGAATAACGAATGAATACGTCACATATACAAGAGAATGAATAAGATAATAAAACTATAATTATAAAATTTAATTCTCTCAGTAAGATAATCGAGAAATATACGATAATGCGCAATGAAACTTTGTTGTGGTTCTAGTCGTCTTCTTATTTCTTCTTTTCGTATGTATCCCCCCTCCCTCCCTCCACCAAACAATTTTCAACCTATCTCTGAATTTACACGTTTGCTATACGTTCGATTGGACGTTAAAGAATTTTTACGTTGACCACATCGTATTAGGTCGCCCGAAAAAAAGTTCGGTTCGATGTCTGAATCAAATTTGATTGTTGACAAACTCAGCACAAGTCGCAGAATTCGATTAACCGCATCAAAAGTTACAAGTGATTAAATGTTGCAGTTGAAAATTTCACATTTCAATTTTTTTTTTCTCTTGAACAGAAAGTAGTAATTATTATCTGTACGACGTGATGTACAGCAGGCAAGGCTCTACCAGCAAAATCTTTGTTTCTTCGAAAATACAAAATGGCGGTGTTGATTAAAAAAATTGATTTTTTTAATTTACCGCTTTGTTCTTTGAGATAGGCGAAACCGTAATTTGAACAGTACCGGTACTTTCATTGTCCAGAAAACCATAACCTTTATTTCCAATAGGAAACCAATCTAACTGTACAAATGCATATTTCTTCTGAGACAAATAAATCTTACAAAGAATAATCTTATACGATGGGCCTATTATTTATTTTGTAATATGTATGTCCTGTTATATTTTTATATCTGTATAATTGTATAATTAACTCTTATAACTCTTGGATAAATACATATTTGTCACAAATATTTCTATAATTAATATAGTCATTGTTATAAACTAATATATAGACATATGGAAAACAAATACAGTTATAAAACGTTCCCTTAAGAGATGTTTTTTCTCTATGTTATATTCTTTATGTTATACTTTCTTGTACACGATCACCAGAATCCTACTTAATTTTGAAGTAAAATCTAGGTTTCCTTGATTAAGTCATGTCTACGATTTTATTTCTTTTTTAATCGAGTTGCGTTTTTTTGATTTTTTCCTAACCTTGCCATCATAATTAACACCAAGAAGTGGATGTCTTATTCTCAAATCATCAGGAAGTACAGGCATGCTGGAGTTCTCTAAAGGTATTGGCTCCACTTTTAACATTCCAGACAATTTTCTTCTTACTGTTAATAAACCCACAGGTTTGATATTCACTATATAAAAAGTATTAAAATAAGTATGTGATTAAAAAATAAATGCATCATTTTTTGTCAATATTCCAATAAAACAAAGCAAATTACCAGTTTTGTACAGTGGTTTCTCCTTTCCAGTATTAAGGATGCATGTAACGTTATATGAGATATTACGAGCGACTGCGCAATATCGTTTCTCTTGAATTTTAATTTTTGATTTGTCGCCCAGAATTATCTTTTGACCGTGAAGTTCCTTTGGATCTATCTGTGTGAGAACAAAATATATTACACCTTGACGTGACAAGCCAGGATTTTTCAATAGCATTACAGGATGACAGCAAACTATGTAACGATAAGAATGCTTATTCTATTTTTTCTTTCTACTCCTGCTATCAGTTCATGTTATATAATATTAGCCTAAATAACATTAGTCTAAAAGCAGGCTATGTAGGAAAAGCTACGAAATAAAACATACGTATTATTTTTAATACTTCTAACTTATAAAAACTACATCAAAATAACTGTAATACATTCCTATATTAATGCTCACTGATTTTGGAATATCCATAATCCAAATCTCTTCACTGTCTGATACTTCATCCAGATCGAAAGATTCCGGAGATACAGATTCCACATCTAGTATTTCCTTTTGAATCAATTCTTGGAGCTGTGGTATATAATACGTAATATAGAAATACAGTTTCCTCAGATTATTCTTTAACTCCAAGATTTTATCGATTATGGGCCTGTTTTCCTAGCTGAACTAGACCTGCACCTTTCATCCTTAGAGAGAAGCAAATACACCTGGAAAAAGGACAAATTAAAGGAGAAAGGATCAAAGTATGGCAGCATTAGTTCAGCTAAAAAGAACAGGCCTTCTATCACTTACATTGCGCGGTCTCGCAGGACCAAGTGCTGACGACAACAATCTCTGTGATGAATTGCTTAAATTCTCAATATCACCATCTGACCGCCTAATTTCGTTGTCAGTTGATTTCTCACTGAACGATCTATCGGGTTTCTTCAAGATACTCCTACGTGATTTAACCACAGGACTGTTGCTCGCGGTCGGTGGTTGTATCTTTGTATTTATCTTAATGGATTTGCTGCGTCGAGGGTGCTCAGGCGGGACATCCGTGGCGTCCTCCATCAAAACCATGGACTTGTTTAATTGTGTGTTCAAGTGCGTTATTGAATCTTCTTGACCAGAGTCTCTCATATTTGCTAAATTTTTTGGAATAGATTTTCTATGTTATTGTTAATGCGTGCTCGCATTTTCTTCTCTTCGATTTAAACGCATGTATGCTCACGCGCGTTTGAAAGGTTAAATATGTTCAATTCTAACCAATATATTCAGAATATTTGTCTTCTAGATAAATTTCAGATAACGCAATATATGCAAGATTAACAATAATAACGAATATAACAATTATTTGTTACATTCTATGTTAACAAAGCCATACCGAATTAAAGGGATCCTCGATTAATATTTAACAATTTTCATAGATCACACTCACTCACTCACTCTCTCTCTCTCTCTCACTCTTTCAACGCAGAGTCTACAATGAGAAATTAAGACGTAAGATTTAAGAAATTGACCAATCATAATTGATTTTTCTTCTATAATTCGACTGTGATTGGTCAATTTCTTAAAGTTTAAGGCCTAAAATACCTGTCATAGATCGACACTTAAGCCGGCGGCACACGATGCTTGTTTTCGCAGCATAAAATGGCACCTTTAGGCTTGTATCACACTATGGATTAAGATTGAGATTGGATTGAAGTTTGACCAATTAGAGCAAGTTTATCTAAACTCAAGTTTAAAAAAAAATACTAACTTACCCAACTCTCATAAAATAACGTTTGCGATTGATTCAGCATGTTTGTAAAATTGTTGTCTGAACACTTCTTTTACTCCAACGATCACCAGTCATAAAATTAATATTGACAAAATCATTAGAAAAGGGGTTAAGGAAAAGGTTCTATGTCAAGTTAATTTTGTGACGATTTTATAAGTGTACAAAAGATTATTTACAATAGTTGTAAAATGTGCAGTAAGTTCTAATTGACCAATTAGACTATTACGGTCTAAGAATAATCAAATGTAGTTGGTCAATTTAAGCTTATTGCTTACATTTTACTACATATTTTACAGCTAATATAAACAGCCTATAATACTTAACAAGTTGATTAATTTCTAAAACTAAAATAATGTATTTAACAACATAACAATAATATATTTTGACTATGCATCAGATGCCAATTTCCTTAAATCATCAATGGAGAAACGATAACGATGCCATTTTTCTTTTTCAGTCAAATCACAGGCTCCTCTTCTTTTGTAAAATTCTTGAGCTGGGTTCCAGTTAAGCACAATGAAATCTAACTGGTGACAATCGTTCTCAACAGCCTCCTGCAAAGACATTGCATTATATGCATATATGCATATCATATATATCAAATACATGATTATGACTTTAACTGACACTTTCACAATAGTTTTTACCTTTACAACAGACTTCAAGAGTTTATCACCAATGTGTTTTCCACGAAATTCAGGTGTTACATATATATCCTCCAGACACATAGCTTTCCCAACCCATGGGGAATAAATGTAATAAAACAGCGTATAACCGATGATTTTTTCATCAATGGTTGCCACATTACAGAAAAATAATGGTTGCCCATCGAAACCGTCTCTTTCTAAGGCTAAATAAATATTTTTCTCATTGTACCTTGTAATTATGACTTATGGCTTGTTTATTTTAGCTGAACTGGCTGTACTAATTCAAGAAATATATATACATTAAAACGTAAGAAACTCGGACGTACACTTCACACATTTCGATGTGTATAAAAATTTCTTAAATTAATACAGTCAGCTCAGCTAAAAAAAAACAGACCAGTAGTAAACAAATAATACATTGATTTATGATAGAAAACAAGGGTAAGTCTTACTTTTGTAGTCGATTTCCATCTGATCAGGCATCTTTTCGTATTCCGCCAATTCCTGCAAAATATGAGAAATATGATCAAGAAAGTTGAAATGGTATCATAAAGATAAGTGAATGATAAGTGACAGATAAGTGATAGATAAATGATAAATAAGTGATAGATAAATGATAAATAAAAGAATAATAGCGAATGTGCACAAGGATTATATTTATGTTAGAACATTATTTAAAATACTTCCACATTATTAACAAGAAAAATTTACCAATATTAAGTCTCTAATAGCTTTACAATCTTCTCGTTTAGCCTTTCTTACTATAACTTCCGCCATAACTAATTGCAGGATCAAGGTACTTCAAAGGTGCTTCCCAGCAACTTTCACAGGCGACACTGATAACTCCATACAGTTGTGACAGTAGCTGTCGTCGGCTCCGCTGTTATCAGTAGTCATCGATCACGTGACTGTCAGCCATGTTGTGGATTAAATGGGCGCTGAATTTGAACGACATCAAGGAACGTAGTGTTTCGCGTAAAGTGGTTGCAAAATTCAGAGAAATACTATATATGATTGTATAGAAGCTTTTAAGGTCTGTAAATATTAATAACAATGTGTACATGTGATAACTGTTTACGTAACCTTAACATCAGATGAGGAAAGAGAAAAGAAAAAGACGGCTGTTCTCCCATATCTCAAAGGTATAACAGAGCGAATAGGCAGGATTCTGAACAAACACGACATCAGAGTAATCTTCCAATTAAAAATACATATAATTTTATACTTGTTGTATAATTAATTCGTTCTTAAAATTACTTTATTTTCCTTCTTATAACATTCCATTTATAAATGATATTGATAAAGCTATCTTATATAATATTATTTCTTTGATGTTTTCTCACTCATTCACCTGAAAGTTAGTAGTTTCGAAATTTTATATTTCTTTAAAGCTTTACGAATTTATTATATTGTTAATATTAATATCTAATTTAACTCATTTAGTAAAACTTCTTAAATATTTCAGCCTATTTTTATAGGCTGCACTTGGATTTACGATTCATTGGACTGTTCACTGGACAGTTAAATACATTAGAGAAAGATGCCATATTAGCTACAGAACCGATTGTACGAAACTTTGGAAGTGTGTGAGAGTCGGTATTAACATAGTATTTCTCGTATACGTCTCTTGAAGCTGTGCACCATGACTATAAAACATAATTTATTCATATAATTTGTAAAATAAAAAACATTATAATGATTAATTAAAAATTATTTGAAGAAGGGAATGATAAATTTAAAAAAACCGTATAATCTAATTTTCCTTATATACTAACACATTTGTAAATAATTCTGGCTTACATTTACGAAGGATAAGAAGAAAAGTTGTTCGTCGGTGACGTTCTTCAATCCTGGCAATTTCAATTGTAGTTCCGCAGTTACCAAGCGTTTTTGGAATGCTGCGAAAGCAACTGCGAGGCCAACGTTGTCAGCGATATTTTCGTCCTTCGTAAGTAGACCGTTTATCTAAAAATAAATTGTAACTATATTCGATACAGGTTTTTCTTTCGCTGAGTTTAAAACCAAAATTGACGGAATAATTCGGCAATGTTACCGTCGTTATGTGTACGTACTTGTATAGGTTCTTCATCCTCGTCTGTCGTATTTAATATAAAATTGTTATATTGATCTACGAAACATTTTACTTTTTTGTCGAAAGCCTCAGTAGTTTTCTCATTATGCCATGAATGTTTATTACCAAACTTGTCGTACTGCATTCCTATACATTTTTCATACAAAATTTATGAGACAATAATATATCAACTAATAATAGACTGATGAGTAATGAGTGTTTATTTAAACTAACCATCACTATCGAAACTGTGTGCAATCTCATGTCCAAAAACCATACCGATAGCGCCATAATTAACTGCACTGAAAAGTAAAATGCGGATGCAAATTCCTGTTCTTGAGTTTAAAGTATTAATAATTCTTTTTATATTTTGTGCACTTACAGTGGCATACCAAGGGTAAAATACGGATACAGAATCTCAGCAACTGGTATACCTGAAAGTAATTAAGATAAATCTGTTAGTGGGGCGAAATAGCGTCACATTGGCTGCGTTTGCATTCAACGGTAAAAGCAGCTAGGAGTAGTGATCGTATAACTTTGTACGGAGTTTTATATGATATATAATCTTGGACTTATTAAGAATTTGAAAGAATACTGCAGTTACAGGTTGGATAATTACTAAGTGCTCCCTAAGCTGTTTTTTCCCGTTGAAAGCAGTCATTCAAAATACTAAACGCGTAATCGAATAGAAAGGAAATACTTATTCGGTTGTTCGTATAATCATAAAAGGGATTCTTAATTAGTGGGTGATTTGTCCATCTGCAATAATATTTCGTACATTAACAACATAAGGACGTAGAAATCATAATATATAATCTGTTCGATTAAGATTAAATAACTTGCTGCAATAAAATAAATAGGCTTACTCGTATCTGTCGACGGGTTCCCGAAATTTCTTGAAAAATCTTTCCTTTTCGTATATTAACATGGACAAAGCGTTTTTGAAATAATTCTCTCCCACCAGCAACTAGAAATCGATACACTTGATTATATTTTTATATGTTATATTATTTGTTTTTTCAATATTACGTCGATAATATGCGACGAATTTCGTACCCCTTCGTAACGTTCATTGAGTGCAGTCTGATTATTATACCATTCGGGATAACCAACTTGTAGTATCAAATTATCCAATTTAGCTATTATAAATTTCTTCGTACTATTATCAGCCCATTCTGAATGTAATATATGCTCTTTCATTTCCGTTTTTATTTCTTCCATCATTTTAATCGCCTAAAACAGATTAATGGAAAATTCTTTCATCTTTATTTATTTCAGTATTTTATTTATGAATATTTTTGACGAACGAAGAATTTAGAAACCTACAGCTTTTATATTATTAGTCACATTGTATCTCTTGATATAGAGATACGATAAGGCGTCTGACAATGTTATATAGTCAATGCATGTTTTCCACCTAAAAAAATAGGTAAAAATATATTTGGATGTCTCTACGAAATAGAAGTTATATTTTGTGCAGTATTTGTGACTTACCGCGGTTCTTGCTCGGTCACGTTGTATGCTTTATATTTTAATTCAAAATCAATGTCTCTCATGTTTTTATTCAGGAATGGTATAAATGCATTCACTAAGTTCCATTGTATGAAATTCACTGTGAAGAGAAATCGAACATTAGAAAATTACGTTTCAACGTATGTCCTTTCTTATACATGTATATTACCAAGTACACGTGGTGATGTGTCGTCTAACAAATGTGCCAATTTGTGCAGAAGCTCTTTATTGTATACAATCACAGGTTCTGAAGAGTTAATACTCACGTTAACATTTTTGAAAATAAACTGTATTGTTTGCAGCCAATTTATCTGAAAAGAATATTGTAGAATCGTATTGCAAAGCTGACGATGATGATTATTATAATCGACCACTTTTTTATATCTTCCTAATCCCGGGAAAAAAAGAACTTTGTCCTTTTCTACGAGTCTTTATTTGTGAAGGATATTGCGAAAATTTCTGGATTATATTACCTTCGCGGTTAGATTCTGTGGTTTTGCAAGATCGTAATATTCTTGTAATTCTGAAATCGTCATTTTAGTTTCATTCATATCCAGTCCCTTTAAAACTTCTTGCTCTGAGAGTTCAGTAATCTGTCAAAGTTAAAGCAGATGAGTTTGTATTAATTTATTTGTTTGTCGATTAAAGTTTTATGTTGCATTAGTGTTAAAATAATTACGTTTTCAAAATTAGCTTCAAAGGTATATAATTTTTTTATTTCTTCACTCATACTTATCGAATCTATTTTAACTTTCTTGTGTTTCGCAAAAGCTTTTATTATATATATCATTGTATCTAGATAAAGGTTCGGGTCCAATGAGGATTCATCTTCCTCCTCAAGTTCGTCCCATAAAAGTCCACTCAAAACAGAGTTATCTATTGATATCTATAAGCATATATATATATTTTGATTGTTTATATTGGATATGCTAATATTAATCACACAACTTGTGATTAATTAATTATTCGTGTACGTAAAACATGGTAAAGATGGGTTCTTTTTTATACATTATATACCGAAATATTATATATACGAAAATATTTTTTCAATAATGATTGCAGATATGTGGATCCTATATATCTATAACGTATATATCTATATCTCTATATTAACATATCCTATATATTTATATATCTATAATGCACACATACACATATACACAAAGTATATGCGTTATACGTAAATACAAGATACCGTTAGTATATGGCGGGTCGCGTCCTCTTCGTTAGTTTCATACTTAATATTAAAGAAACTGCTACCGGCAAATAGCTGATTGTAAGTATTGTCAATTTCTTGCCAGGTAAAATTTTTCAAGCCCGTGCTCGCTTTTCCCATTATAATTGGCCACCCTCCGTTCGCATCTATCAGTGTCATTATAGGTGTGAGTCCTTGCCTCTCGATCGCGTCTGCAGCATTACCGATACAAATTACTAAGTGTTCGTAAGATCATATTTAGATTTTACACAAAATTAACGACTATTTGTATCGCTATCGAACAACATTAAATGGTATTAACGGTACTTGTCGTCGTCATAGCGTTGATTAATCGTTTTATATTAAAATAACAAGAATGTCAAGTTCACGTACCCTCGTCCATGCATGAACGATAATATTGCTTGAGTTTCTTTATAAACGGTAGATCGTCATATTTGCTTTTACCCTCAAGCAACCCTGTGAAACGAACGAAACGTAAAAGATAAACAGTGGGACACAAAAGCGATGTCTGCTTCAAAAGTGACTATTGTTGCGGCTCCAAGAGGATACCTTCTTCGAAACAATTATATCGTTGTTAAGCATTCATGCGTCTTTTGTGATATACTGAAGTTTTTAATCACATGTTCCCGTATTCATTGCGTACCTTTTGCGCGACGACTAATTCTCAGAGAATATTTGTCATCCGTGGACCATTGTAATTCACTGGGTGGTATAGGATCGTGCGCCGGCCACGAACCGCATCCATAATTATAGAAATTAATACAAGGATCGGAAGAACCGTCGATACCACGTCGAATTGCCTCTCCTACGTCCGAGAAATAATATAATAACATTATGTCGAACAACTTTGAAGGCAATTAAAAAATCTTTGCGAAATTATGAGACGAATTTAGACACTATTTGTGTCCGTTAATACATTTTTCGCAGCATTTCGTAACGTGCGTTTCGATGTTTACATAGTTTCGCCTTTATTTGCACGTAACCGTCGACCTTTCTCATTCACTTTTATACGCGCTTATGTAAGATAGCTAAGTGGGAAAATTGACGTTACATCGACATATGTTATATGTTACATTTTGTCAACATACCGATTTCGCGACATGCATCACTCTTACACACATTGCAGTCAGCCAATTTACGAGTAGGAATACCAATCACTCTTGCAACTATTACAGAAAAACTGTAACAATGGAATAATTAATTGCGAAGCATTAAATTAATGACGTAAAAAAAATACAAAAAAGATACAAGGTCACTTTTTATACATGTATCACGCGCGTTCGTATAATGTCTTTACGATAAGTTGCAATTATGCTTATTTAAATGTATGAAATGCAAATTTGAGGAGAGAGAGGAAGAGATCAAGGACACTTCGTTGCTATAGTTGTTTGTGCATGGTAACGGACATCGAAGAGCTCACAAAAAACATATATCACTTTCATAATAACACTTCACAAGAACAATGGAACAATTATTTTCTTCTCGGTTATGCTGTTTCTTTCGCTCGTCTCTAGATTTTCATCCCAATAATATCAGAAATAAGAAGTGACAAGCGAGAAACGGAAGATTCGACACTCACAATAGCGACAAGAGACGCATGTTTACATCCGCGAGTCCTTTAAGACAGTTCTCTGTAGAAATGTTGAACACGTACTATTTGCCTGATAGATGTGGATCACTTTTAAATGAGTAATCCGGAGCGAGTCGATTGGTTGTTATACACAAACATGATTAATTGTTTCGATTTTCTATATTCGGTGTGTTGATTTCCGCGTTCCGCCGTCCGCAGATGATGGAACGCAAAGCAATGAGCCTTTCGTACAGGTTCTATCTCATACGAGATTTGTATCGTATTATGTAAAAAAATGCGTGCGCGTCTAGCATGGTATAATTAAGGAAGCGATAAGAGATGACTCAGAGATGCCAATTACATGCAATGACAGATGTAACATTGCGGACCAGAGCGGAAAACAGCGGCCGTTCCCTTGAAAATTCTGTTTATGAAGTAAGTAAATTATTTCTTTTGTACAAAATGCTTCAATGTATACGTTAGTAGTCCGATATTTCGACGCGCTATGAATAAATGCACGTCTGCATTCAAGAATCCGTTGGAACAAGACACTGTGCAAAAGTCAGACGTCTATTTTACTTCCACGATAGATACGGAGTATTTTTAAATCATCTGGAAATTGTGCAATATTTTCTAAGCGAGTTCGTCTCAAGCGAGCTCTTTTCAAACGAGTGTATCAGTTACGAACAACTACGAAGTAGTTGCTGATTTCCTGCGATTGTTTTCAGCAGTAACAAGAGGAATTCTAACTCAGTTGCCTTGTGAGAGCGGGGGAACTCGTAGATGCGGGGGATGATAACGTGACACGAATGGAGAGGGCGGGGAGGCTGAGGTCACGGGCTCTCCTCTGAACACACCTGAGTTAAAACTTTTATAATACTGTCTTCAAACGGTATTATATGTTACGCGGATTTTTATAAAAACAAATCAACCTCCAAATATTATTTTCGTGTATCAAATTATTCAAAGGAATAGTGATTGATTTGCAATAAACAATAAATAAATAAGCGGGTGGACCAAATTTCGAAGGAAATATAGTGAAACTGAGAAAATATTTTAGCCGTGTTTTTATGACGTCAATGTAATAAACGTATAACCTTACATTACTGAACTTTCAGTGTTATGAAATGGAAGGAACATTCAGGAAAACGTTATGTAGCAGCGGACAGATTCGTACAAGAATGGCAGTTTTTAGTAATTACGTTCATTACATTCGTCACGCGTTATTTTTGTCCCTCACTTTTGTTACTCAGTTGGAAACAAACGCACGTTATTCATATCAACAGAAAATCCTCGTAAGACTGTAAAACATGTGGTACACATAAACGGAAATGACCTTTGGTCTCATAAAGTGCTGATGTTATAACATTCACGTTTACGCTTGCGATCGAGAAGTTTGAATACAAATGTTAGAATAACAACTTATAATTCATTTGTAGACAAGCGACAATATCTAGTGGATATTAATTCACGTAATTTCTCACTAATTCGACGTTATGTCTTCGGGTTTTTTTTAAATATATTCATACCCGGAAACATTTAACTTTGCAGGTGTATGCAATTGATTTATTGCATTTTTAACGAACTTTTTATGCGCGGAGAGATATCGTTTCCAGAGACAATCTTGCAATAACATTGCGTAACAAACTTGTTACATATCCAACATTGAAAAATGGATGATGATATAACGATTTCAGGTTTGTCTGTTAATATTTCAAGCGGACATTTACCTAATGTAATTTATGAAAAAATGTAAACATATCTCGCACGTGGCGAATAAATTCTTAAACTAAATATAAATAAACGAAGATATTGTAAATATATTAAGTGTTATGTAAAAGCCAATTTGTATTACCGAAACGTCATAGTTGCATATTCAATGTTGTCAACAGATTATACAGGGTATAACTCGTTTATCGTTCTGTTGCTATTATAGGAATCATGGACTTAAATTTTTGCCGCAAATCTCCAGAAGCAACCTTGGAATTCCATATGGATTTCCTACACGGATTTCCACTTGGTTCTTTTCAACAAGGTATATAAATTACCGAAAAACTCATATGTAAAACATAAAGAACATATTAAAGTCCGCGACAGAGGATGCTCGTTTTCTCGAAAGATCTAGTAACGTATTAGAAATTAACCAATTGGGACGCAGCATCTAGTATGTTACTAGATCGATCGAGAAAACAAGCGTTATCTGACACAAACCTTACATCCACAATATTAGATCTCGGATCGAGATTTCTATGCGCTATGTCGGTAATATTGATTTGCTTAGGTATTAGAATTGTCAGTGATTTCCAGTAACTTTTATATCCGGCCGATAACTGTCGACTCGTGCAAAAACCAATGTCAGAGAGTTCGTTACCAGCGGGACAAACGGCGATGTTACGGTCGGTAATCACCGAGCGACGAGTCGGCGGCGCGCCGGCAGATGGCGGGAGCGATAAACGGCGCCGTCCGCGGCTCGGTCATTCAGCGAGCGGAAGCGGTCCCCGCCGTTTCCCGCGCGCGCCACGTCAGCTGATCGGCGCTGCGGCCGCGAGATGTCAACCGTCGCACGCAGGTGGTGCTCGCATTCGTAATGGCGTATGACGGCTGAGGGGCCACGGGCGAAACGGTGCTCGAGTTTTCGCGGATCCGTCGGTTTGGTGAACAAGTGTGCCGCGGCGTGTTGTCGGGCGGTCGCGGTAAGATGACCACGTCGACCGCGGTGTTGCCGTCGTACCAGCGCTTCGCGAACGGCGTGCCGGTGCCGTTGTTCTCGAGACGGTCCTTCCGTCCGCGCGAGAAGTACCTGATCCTACTGGTGTTCCTGACGTTCAGTGTCGTGTGCTTCGGCACCTTCTTCTTCCTGCCGGACTTCCGCACCGGCGGCGGCGCCGCCGTCAACAGTGTGTATCGCGTTTACCAACGCATGCAGAAGGCTGGACCCGACCTGCTGCTACCGGTACCGCCGCGCGCCTCTGGCGACGTCAAGGACTCTCGTTCGCTCGTAGGCGGTCATCCGAACGCGGTGCCGCCCGGTCATGAGGACAGTGATCACCAGGATGTCCACCTGGTCGAGGACAAGCAGAAGCTGCAGGTACGAGGTCGACCAGATATGACCCTTCGTGTTTCACTCTCCCCGCCTCGCTCGCTCTCTCGGACGCCTCGCGTCAGCTGTTAGGCGTCATCCTGCTTTTCGCGCGTTTTTCGAATTTTCGCCCCACGTCGAGATATCTCCTGCGAAGACAGGCGCGCATTTATTCGGACGACGCTGTGCCTCGAGTCGTGCCCCGTTTGTTTACATACGGCCATTGTGTGCATGGCGGACGCACGTGCGCCGCGCGTTGCGATTCTGTTTCAATGGACGATAACGATCTTCCATTGATCCGTTCCTTCCGTCGCGCGAACGCTGTTCGGACGCGTTTCTTCCCGAAACGATCGCGCGCCCCGAAGCGACGCGATTAGCATCGAAAAAGTTCGCCCGAGCGTAGAAATCCGCGACGCGTATCGAGCTCTCGATCGGCGTTTAAATTACTTCGCGGCGCTCAAGTAGTTCCCTCCGGCATTGTTTTCACGAGCTTGGGATTTTTCTGCGGAAACGCGCTGTTTTTCTCCCACGAATCCCGCAGCGGAACGTCTATGCTGTTACGTCTCGCTCGAGGTCACGGTTCGATGCTTTAACGCAATGTTTACATACATACGCACACACTGTTTTTCTCCGAAGGTGGACTGCAGGTGGAATTACGATCGCGTGTAACAGTTTCCCTCGGAATTTATCGCGTTCGTGATTTAAATCGGTTATCATGCGTGAATAGAGGTAATGATGCGCGGTCGAGTATCTCGAACATTTAAATAATTCCGACGGGCCGCGCACTGCGTGTGTGCGTGTGTGTGTACGGGCGATACCGGGACTTATGTTTTGTGTACATTTTTTCTCTCGCCTATTCAGAGCCGGCGGGTTTAACTCGCGCAAGGTCGCGCCGTGACCTTGGCCGCGCAAAGGAATTCCTTCGCGGATTGTCGAGCTTTTTACGTCGGGAATTGACGGCAGACGAATCAAGCCGATGCCGAGTTTCAGCGGTAAATGCCGACGTGCAAATTGGAGATGGGCTTACTTTTCAGTAACGGTTATGTCGATCATCATTCTTGTTTTTATGTAATCGCATGCAGAGAACGTAATTTACTCGGTTATGAACGCGTGACTCGTCGTTATTTCCGCTTTGCTCCGTGTTCTCTCATCGCGAAAGAAAATAATAACGAAGAATATCTCGATACAGGGGGCCTCGAGTCGCGATTAATTAAAATTCCCGCTACTCCGGGAACGTGTCGGCGTGTATTGAATGCTTTCGTGGAAGTCTAGTCTCGCCAAATGATCTCAGATAGCTCAGCTGGAAAATAGCGAGGAATTTCAAATAATACAGAGGGAGAGAACGATGATAAGACAGATAGGCGGGAGGGTCAAAAGTGGGAGATACAATCGTAGAAAATGAATTTCTGTCGAAATGTGTGAGGGAGATCAAAGAGAGGTACAACCGGAAAATAAATTTATATCGGAAATCCGGATCGAATATAAATGAACTGGTTAAAAGCGCGCTTTCCATCCGTGGATTTACGCTTTGTTTGGTAAAACGACGGAATATAAATTAGATTCCCCTCCCCCCCCCCCCCNCCGGGCGTTAATTAATATAGATAAGCCCGCGGTTAAAACACGGCTCTGTATGTAGCAACAAATGTAATTCATCGTGCTTGCAGACGCGTGACGTTGCCGCGTCGTTATTTCCGCTTTGCTGTTTTCTCCCGGGGAAAATAATCACGAGGAATATCCTGCTCGCCCTCCCCCTCCTCTCTTCCTCATCACTCCCATCGCCGTTTTGCACGCGCGCGGCTAACGTCGCGCTTTTTCGTCATAAATCAAACAGCGCGTCGTCGCGGTCGATTTTCGAAAGCGCTTCGAAGGACGGCTGCGATTACGTATAATAAAGACGAACGCGCGGTCGATTCGTCGCGCCGGTCGATCCTGGAATCCTGTAAATTGCGTCATTCCGCCTGGCAATATCCTAACTCTCCTCCGCCCGGAGCCGGTTAAAACGTTAAAACGCCGAACGGACCGACGCGACGTGCGGAATGCGCCGTGGCGTTGTTTTTCGCCTGTAAAGTACCAATGCTCAGACATGTTCACCGGGCAAGAGAAATTGGAATTTTACGAAGTAAAGTGTTCCTTGTGACATTTTTCTTCGGTATTTATTGGTTAGAGAAAGATTTGACTGTGATGACGGAATATATATTTTTGCGAAATATACTTCAGTTTTCTTATTAATTGCTTTATTTGTTCGGAATGAAATTTTATTTCGCCATATTTAAACAAACGTTTATTTTTCTACGAAACAAACCTTATATTTCACAAATGAATTTTCAAGTCTTTTTTTCTCAGTGTACCTAAACCTGAATATTCTCATTATTTTAGTCTTTAAATACGAATATTTATATTTTCAACATAAAATATATGTTAAGTGTATATTCATTAAGTATATATTCATTAATTGTGGGTAAATATTCATGGTTGAAATAAATTCATACATTGAAAAAAGGATTTCGTAATAAGTACTAAAATTCGGTGAATATTTACTGACCAAATATTTGATTACTGCAACTAATTTAGTTCCGTATACTAAATATACAATATACAGAACTGCACAGTACTGTACAGAATGTACAGAACTAAATTAATTGGTTACAGCATACGGAATTAAATTAATTGGTTGCAATAATCAAATATTCGATCGGTAAATATTTACAAAATTGTAATACTTTCCAGGTAAAAAGTTTGTATATAATTTCATATAAAATTACACATAATTATATACAATTATATACGTGTATAACGTATATATGAATTTTATCTCTCTCTATATAGCTACACATATAATTATGTATAAATTATACACGTCTACTCGGAATAAAAATACTGCTGAGTGAAAAATGGGAAAAATAGTTTGATTCAGTTAAATGTCTACATCGTAGGCAGCCATAAATACAAAGTATCTTTTAGACGTGGGACACATTTAATTATATATGATCATATATAGACATGCAGAGACAAAATTCATATATAATCACTTTTTCTACGTTATATTACCGAATCCTTTCTTTCAGTGTAGCTGAAAACTAAAGCAATAAAAATATCCAGGTTTAGCTGCATGCCCGGGTATTTCTATTTTTACCTTAGTCCCGAAGAACGGGGGACGCGTTGCTGGTTAATTCGATCAAGAGCTCGCTGTGCGTGTAAAGCGAAGAAGCACTAAGACGCGCGCGATATGCCGACGCCGGTTGTTATTCGAGCGTCCGTCTAGAGCAACGAGTGGCGCGAGAGAAAGTATGCCGCGTCAGCGTAATTGAGTGGCGATTCGCGCCGGACAAACGGCGCGCGTCTAGATATGAAGATAATTACTGTAAAACAACGAGCACGAGGCTAGAGAGATGCGTGTAAACAGACGGCGCGGGAAATATTTAAGAGATACTTAGCAACGCGCCGCGCGCGCGTCACGATGCTCGGCGCGATTTGTTTAATGATGAGGCGTTCGCGTTATCCGCTCGACGGAACGGTTTTTATTTCTTCCCCATCATTTATTCATTTATTTTCTTCTTATGTCATAATGCCTTTTTTATCAGCGAGATAAATGTCTCGCCGGCGAGAGTGTATATTGTTGTCTAATAATATCGCCGAGGGTGAAATTAATAGTGGGAATAAGCGAAAACGCGTGCGCTATCGCTTATCCCGTTACGAGAGTGGTTTCCCGCATGTGTTTCTTCCTCTTGAGTTTTCTTTTATTTTTCCTCCCTTCGCCGACGATAATATAACGGTAAGGCGAGTTCGAGAGAGCGTACACCTCGTCGTGATGGTGAATAAGGCGGGAGAGGAGCGCGCGTTCCGCGGAATCTGGATCGCGTACAGATGGCATGCGTGATATTCGCGCAAATGCACCGGTCTCTCTCTCTCGGAGATTCAGCGTGTCTCGCGTTAAGCCGTATCCTCGAGTTTGAGCGAGAATCGACGAGACACGCATTTACATAATTATCGGCGTTATTATAAACGAGTGTCGGCAGCGAAAGCGGCGGTATGCGCGATTTCAATGATCTCTTTTAGATCGGAAAATAATCAGCCGTGGTTATTAGTTTCGTTTAGTAAATATCGCTGATAAAACAAATGGTATTTTCCGAACAGGAAGTAAATGCGGACAGATTAAAATACCGCGGGGATTATTCCGATGCATTGTTATTCTGTCCCACACTTTTTTTTTTTTTACAATTTGGCTGTTTTCACATTCTTTTTTTCCGCTTTCTTTGCCAGCAATATTTCATAATTGATCTCATCGGTGGTTCTATTTTCCACTCATGGAAATAACGTAATCGCTTTTTTTTGCTCACTTTTGAGCGCACGCAGATATAAATTCGCGCATGAAAGACCGTGACGATATGGATCGGTGCATTTCGATTCGACCGTACGCGTCGATGATCATTAATTGAAAATTGCCGCGTTCGCGTGCGCGCGCCATCTGGAACGGCGATCCGGAACGCGCGATGCATCTCGATTGTGTCGATCCTGCGTCTTAGGCGAAAATCAACGAGGAGTATCAGCAGCAAAAGACATTAGAAAAACCGGACATTGAGGAGCCGCGAGTAGTGCGTACGAGTAGTGCCGTGTCAGTGATAGTGCACAAGGAAGAGATCCTGCAGACAGTGCCGCCGGCGCCTGCGGATAGACTGCCATTAACCGTCGGCGGGGAGGACAAAGACCCGGTCGCCAGACAACGAAGGGACAAAGTGAGAGAGGTGAGTCTAATTGAGAAAATTCAGTAAATATCACCGTCAAGGCGAGCGATTTGTCCCGCAATCTTCATCGTGCAAATATTGAAGCATCGCATTGCGCACACAACGGATTTTCTTATATTTACACCAGACACTTCGGTTAAGTTCTCTCCAACGATATATTCAAAAGAGAATAAGAGATTGGGGGGGGGGGGGGAATGTGAGGGAATNATAGATGTCAGTCATGAATATTCTCAGTTACTCGTCAATGTGTGTAAAGCAATTCTACGTATAATGGATTAAATATTTCATTAGAGGGGGAGGGTTAAATCGGTCGAATGCATTAAATTCCACCACGGGGATTTAATTGAAATCTACATTAAATTTAAATCGTGATATAATCGGAACTATCGGAGCATTATTATCGTGAGGGCGAAAAATTCCCGATGAGCTCTATACGAGTATGGCACGTAGTAAACTAGGTTCTTTTTCCTTTTTTTTTTTTTCGTTTTAATTGAATGTAAAATCATTTCTCGCGTCGGGGCTGTTATTTTGTTGCCCATTTCAAGTAAGCAATTTCTCGTTTTACTGCGAGCTTATACAAGCTGACATTCCGCTATCTGGGCCATTTAAATCGGATCTTTTCCATGTGTGCGCTCGCATGTGCCCTCGTGGAAAAAAGTCCCATGGCGTCTCGCGCATCGTCGTGGAATTGCCGACATTTCCACATAAACGGGAAGTGAGAGAAGCCGCTTTTTCGCGGCGGGTACTTTCGCTCGCGCCACGACAGCTACGTCGTGTTTCGCAAAATAATGAACCGGGATTTTTAAATTGACCCCGAGAAGTTCAATCTCCTGGCACAATGCGCCGCTCCTACGCTCTGCATGCAAATTGCTTCTATAAAAACCATAGGATCATAACGAGTCTTCTGGAAAAAAAAGGAATAAAATAAAAAGGCAAAAAAAATCATCTGTCCGTGTCGCCGACTTGCCAGGCTCCACACATACATATATATATATAAAACTCAATTTCGGGGCAAGTTCTGAAATTGCATAGCGCACACTGGAAGAACGACGAATCGTTTTTGTGGGGGTATCAGGTTCGCGTCGGCATATACGAATAAAAATGAGTGATGAAATACAGAAAAGCATTCTGCGCGCCCCCCCCCCCCCCCC
>NW_014556703.1:332698-333311 GCF_001313825.1 Dinoponera quadriceps
CCCCCCCCTCTCTCTCTCTCTCTCTTCCTTTTTCCTCTCCTATATCGTATACGCGTTGATACGCATAGAGAATGCAATTCACGGATGGCGCGTTATTGATATCTGATATCCGTTATGCGACATCGCCGCATGCCTTGAGTCGCTGCAATATCTCTCTCTCTCTCTCTCTCTATCTATCTATCTATCTATCTCTTTCGTGCGTAATATGCGAGCTATTTTCGATATTGCTAAACAATCTAATTGAGAATCGCTATTGTAACGGCGGTGTAAACCGATAATTCGTTACACTCGCGGATAGATATTGCGCGCGTGATACCGACATCCCGATTTTATTTAATTTCGTTTGTCACTCCCACCTCCCGTTCTGCGTGTATATTTTGTGCCGTGTATAAAAATGCATGGAATTCCGCGACGCCCCGTATCCCGTTTGGTTTTTTGTAGTTTTGCCGCGGTATCGAATTGCAGGCGCAATTTTAGGCGCGTGTGATGATATTTTAATTGGGAAATCGTGCGTTTACGCGGGGATTTTAGTTTTACACACGATCCTTCGTTCACTTCGGACATGCGGCTTTTTTTTGTTCTCTTCCCTTGTTTGCCAGTACCCTCCCCCCCC
>NW_014556703.1:333326-403133 GCF_001313825.1 Dinoponera quadriceps
CCCCGCCCCCGTGGTAAGCCGGAAACCGGAGCCGGCGATATAATCGACGCGCGCTAATTTGTGTGCGCGTTCGAAAATAATAACCGCGCGCTGATCGGCGCGGTCTGGTGATTAGATTTTCGCATTCGCATGCGAGAATCGCTCGCCATTCGTCATTCGATGGCGGGGCAGGATATGGAGTCACGCGATATCCTGCGCAACGTGTCAGCGATAGTGTGTGTGTTTGTGGAAATATCAAATCACGCAATTTGGCTTCATTCCGTTAGCCGACGTCTGACTCGACGGAGAAAGCCGTGTCATCACGGATAGAACAATCCGCGGCGTGAAGCGCTCTTCGTGACGCGTTTTAACCCATTTCGGGCTGCAAAAATATCGAGATCCAAGTGTCGTTCCAGAGTAATCGGGGAACTCGAGAAACTTAAAATCAGAATTTCCCGACGTTTCTCCGGATAATAGTCGGAACATCTACGTTGAATGACACCCGGCACACACCCGGGGTGAATCATATCATAACGAAAATCGTCATTTTCCGGCGATCTGAACTTTTGGTGACGCTACTTCAAATAGAATATATAAAATAGAAGAAAATATAAAAGCATTTCTGAAGATAGATAAATTTGCTGTTCCCATACAGGAACAGAGAAACGAGATTCAATGCTTGCTGAAATTCATCAGGCGAACGTCCGAAACGACGAGAGCGCGTTTGTCACTTCGAATGACGATCAACGCGCCCCGGCTCGGCCGTGTTCGCGTTCATTCAGCCGCGTCTCCTCTCTCTCTGCATTTCGAAAGAAGTTCATTTCGCGCGCGTACGATGATGCGAGTCATCGCTGGAAATAATGCGCGATATCGAGATTCATCGTTAACGTTATGTCAGAGCCGGGCGTTGCTTCCGTCGATAACAGTAAACGAGAGCGCGCAGTTACACGCGAAACGCGCCGTGGAAAACGTTGTTTGCCGCGGTAACGCGCGCGCACTGTTGCCTCACGCTGATCCGCCTTTGTCTTCCGCGCGCGCTCCTCTATTCATATCGAAGTCATAATTTCATAGCTGTGCGCAACTTGTCAGTTGCACGCCGCGGATGTGCTGTTTGGTAATTTTCGCGATTCACGGTCGCGCACGCTTCCGCGGTTTTAGCGTTCGCGTGCAAACGGAGATGCGCCGTGACGAGGTAAATCGCATACGACGCTTACAAAGGCGAGCCTCGCGGAAAGAAAATTAATCATTCCGGCGCGTCGCATCAGCCTGACGCGCGCTGCGATATTTCCGCCTATATCGTGCTTATAGATCAGAGTAGAAATGTATCTAGTCGGTCTGAGTCCTAAGCTAGTAGTTATAGCTGGTACAAGTTAGATTCAATTTTCCAGTTCGTCACTGGTTCATTATAAAACGTTGAATCGGTTTTACGATCTAGTCGTTGCTTAGCTGTTACATGTCAAATATGATTATTCGACTATATTCGATTATATTCGAGGGTGAAAATTTCAGAGTCAGTTCCGTTCGAATATATCAAAGATTCGCTTCGACTACGCAAATATTGAATTTCGTACATTTCTGTGCGAATTTATCGTTTCTTCAGGAACGTTGTTCGATTTGACGGGACGCAATCGCGATAAACATGATACAGACGAACTTGCGTATGCCTATCCAACCAAGTTCGATATCGCTCTATTATGCCGAACACATAGTTTGAATGAGAACACTGGTCGCGCAGTCATTGCGGCCGATAGCCATTAATTGGCTGCGCATTACTTTGGAACTGGCGCGTAGGTAGGCAGAGGTTGTCGATAAACAAGTAGCGGAATTAATATCATGATCGTTTATTGTTTGAACTCTACCGATTGCGATAATGAGGGTTCAAGCCAGCCGTGCAGCGACGTCATCCTCAATGAATCGATGAATTCATTCTTCGCCTGTCAACGCCGATGCGACGTCGAAGTCGTCAATAGCCGTGTTTAATTCTATACGCGACAATTACAAGCTAGAGTTCTCTTATTATCGCGAATGGGTGTTAAATTACTCGCGCGAGAATACAGTGGTACGTTCTCTCTCGCTCGCTCTCTGTAAAAGGTCACACGTGATCATTTCCCCGGACATTCGACACGTGTCCAATAATGTCTCTGACATTCCGTCACAGGTCAATCACGAGTTCAGATAACGATCCTATCGAGACACGGTAATCGACATAATCAGGAGTCGAGTCGAAATTTTGGTTGCACGCTAATTCCAACAAATTTCCTCCGTCGAACTTCGAGAACGAAATACAGGTTATTGTCTCACTTTGATGACTAATAGTTGCTTAATGCCGTTTTTTCTCTATTGAATGATCCTTAAAATGATCACCGGTAACATGAACACGAAACATATACACGTTCGTTTATCGAGGAGGAGAAGGAGAATATATCCATCGTAGCGAGTAGCACGTAGGGAACGGAGAGAGGTTCTCGACGGAGGTGCACATGTGAATGTTTTCATTAACGGTTTGCAATCTGCCACGCTACACTCTGCTACGATCTGCAGAAACGTTGGCGCGTGTGGCTTTCACCGAGGCGAATTCTGAAAGCGATTTCAGCGGGGCGCGTCACCTCGCTCGGGTCATCGAACGTGTCCTTTCGGTTCGGGGGTCCTCCCTGCAAACTCATTACTTCAGTGGTGCATTGGCCGCATTATGTTCATTCTCGCGTCGTATTGGCTGTGCACGGTCACGCGCCGGTAATCGGCGAAAATTTAATTTCTCCGTCGCAAAATGAATTCTCCCGTCGACTGCCGCTCGCGACGCGCCGAGCTCATCCACGTTGCTCCTTTGTTTCTTTGATTTTCTTTTCCCGCGGTAATATCCACAATAATTAATGTAGCGGTCGTCGTGTAAATCCGACCGTTTATATGCCCCGATATCGTATCGCGCGCGATCTTTTTCCTGGGTATTAATTCCGTTTAAATGTGTTTCCGCGGTTCGCAAAGCGAGCGCTTTTTCGGCGGCGAACGAATGTTTGCGCGGTGAAGTTATTTAAAAGCGGGATATAATTTTTCACCGGCGAATATTCGTTGCACCATCGACGCGTCTTATTCTGCCGCGTGTGCGTCCGGCGGGGATATTAATATCAATTTCAAATCGGCGTCGATGTGTTATAAATCCATCGATCAAATCTTCGATTGTCAAAACCGTAGCGGCGCCCGGACGCTCGCGCCCGGTTATGGCGTTAAAAATATCACGTCGTGCCGAAAATCCGCTTGCGAAACGAGCTTCGGGGAAAAAAATGATAACCGCGGGATCTTTTTCGCTTACGCGGATATACGTTTACAGCGGGTGCAACTATTTGTTAGCTAAACTAACCACGTTCTCCGAATGTTACCTCCCTGCGTTCCGCAATCAAATCTGTATTCGGTCAAATCGCTCCTCTCCGCGCAACGTCCAACATTTTAACACGTTCCGCCGATATGGCCGGTGTCGCGGATTCGTCCGTTTTTATTTGAAATCCCGCACGCATGCCGGGGGTTTTCGTGTAACGAGCGTGCTGCGTAAACACACACATCGACGCCGAATCGCGCGACAAATACGGATGACGATCAGGCTCGGTCTGGCGGGCCGACACCACCGTATCTGATCACTCGTCGAATTTCCGCACCACGCGCGCCTGCTCCTTTTCCGAGCTTTGTGAATGGTTAACCGTGCCATTATGTATTTATCGGACCATTAAGTTTGCTGACCCGCGATGAGCGGCTGGATTTTCGTCAATTTTTAATTCCCCCCTCCCGACCGGATCGGCCGCGCCGATGAAACTTTCATGCGTTACTTCCGCTGTTCTAGCCCTCCTGTTAAAATAGCCGAAATTTCCAATTAAATCGCCACTCGATCGTCCATCGGGGTGTGATTAACGGAGCTCGCGTTTCGGTGACAAGTTACTCGCTTTCAGTTTGTTACGAAGCTTCCTTGTCTCTCTGCAGCTGTGTATAAATCCTGTATGAAATATTTCGTTTCTCCGTGTTCAGAGAATATTTCACCCGGTTGAGAGCCACGTACGTAGGCTCCACGTTCCCGTAAAATATTTAACGAGAAGTATAAGAAATCTTGTTTCCGGTAACGAAGAGCGGTGTAAAATTGGATTGTCCCGTTTCGTTCGAAACGTCGGCTTGACGAGCGACTTCATGCTCATAATTTAATTTAATCGCGCGCTCGCTCGTCGTCGTTGTCATGCCCGCGTCTACCTTTGTCGCTTGTCTATTGATTGCGACCACTTGTTCTTCACTGGCGACGGCATAGTCGCGCGCAACAAAGCGCGATTGGCGCACGCACACGCGTATTCGTACAGTTGCGAGGCGATAACCTCGCGATCACCATCGGAGATTTTTCAAATCACTCCGGACGCCTTTCTCTCCCTTTCTCTCGAACGTTACTCGGGCTTAATAAATTGTCAGAATATTTCCGACATTTTCTCCCGAATATCGCGCGACTGCGGAAATTGAGGGATAAGCGTTCCGCTACGAGTGAATTTTAAATTTTGCTTCGACGTTCGGCGGGGAAAATGGATGAAAAATCGAATCAGGGGAGCGGCATTTCGCAGCAACGAAACGAAAAGAGACTCGCAGAAAGGTACCTGGTAGTCGCCCGCGGTCTCACCGATCGAAGTAGGATAATAGCGGCATGCCCGTTCCGAATTCCCTTCGTCCTACGTGAACCGTCCGTCCGTCCGTCCGACATTTTTCGCTTGCATATCGGAGAGAGGTAGGAGAGAACTCATTCACCGTGAATAAAGGTTCCTCGGAAATATGGCAGGCACCCGAACCGGTTGGTACGTCACGCTGGACGGACGGTGGTTTGCGAGGGCAAACGAAGCGCAACGCGATAATTATCTCGCGGTTCCTCGGGAGGGTGTCGAAAGCGAGGGGGGAGGGGGGTGCGAGAGGCAGTCCGCGAGGAATGGATGATCTATTCACCTGCGATTTGTTTGCCGTTCATTGTGGAGCGGCTCTCTCTCTCTCGCAACTACGCGATATCCGCGCTACTGTTATTTCGCTGCAGCAAACGGCGAGTTTCACGAAGAACGAATGTGTTTCTGGCCCTTTCCTGGAGTAATCAACGCGACGATGGTTTAATCGGTCGGATGTAAATTGTAAATCGTGGGATCGCATTCCTCGAGCGAAATAATTCCACTTTCATGGATCGATGGTAGTCGCGCGGAACGATGCCGTTCGCGCTTTCGGTGCACCGAAAAATCTCCTGTTTAAATCGCGTTCCGACAGAGACAAGTTATTTCGCGCGTCAGTTGTCAGTTTTAGGTTGGAATGCGAAAGGCGAACGCGATATTCCGGTTCCTGTTCTTTTTTTGTTTTCGAAGATAAATATTCCCTCTCTCGGTGCTTAACGTTTAATTTTATTTAAGGCCTCATCTCGGCCGCGCGTCCTCTCGCGTGATGGGCGAGTAATCGCTCGCAGATACGCCCGTCGATTTCTCCTTTTTCTTCCGCGCGTTTGGTCAAACTCGTTCCCTCATCACGTTGCTCTCGTTGTTAATGATCCTCTGCGCGCACGATGCTGCGTAAACACACGAAACGCCCTCGGGAGTTAACATACGCGCCGAAGATTTATCCGCGGGCCGTGGGACTCGCGAGAACCCGCGTCGCCTATCCCACCGAAGGGGTTAAGGGGATCGCGCGACGTTGAGCGTTCACCGAGGGTAGGAAGGATCGGAAAGCAGCTGTTGTGCTCTCACGTTCTTTCTCCGGCGGTCGTTTTAACCTGCGTCAACGTTTTTATTGTTCGTCAAGAGTACTCTCGAGGGCTCGTGTAGAGGTAGGTAGGTTCGGACAGTTTGCTTTGTCAATTCGCGACAGGTGCGATGTGTCTCAACGATGAAAGGACGTGGATGCTCACCACTGGATAATTCGCTACAATTTTAAAATCTTGGGATTTTGTGATACTGATGTAATGGTGTCGACATTTTTCCTTCAACATCGTACTACATTGTTTCGATATCTTTCTTTTTTGAATTTTTCGCTCAATCGATCCCCAAGATGTCATGTATTTTGCCCGACAAAAATTAGCGTAACATGCAAACTTACGTCTTAAATCTGTTTTTTCTCACGACTTCCGTCGCGTTGATTTTACGGTTATTTATTGATCGTCGTAGTAGAAGGAAAGCGTCCGGATATTTTCACGAGTGTTTGCGGAGTCGATCGCTAGTGTCGTTTTGCGCGTGTATTTCATGAGAATGGAAGTCCCGTCATCTACGTGCGATTTCAAAATTCGTTCGGCCCTGTGACGCTTTAATCGGAAAACGTTCGTGACGTGAAAAAGGCCATCGATCGCTATGCGTCGTCGTCTCTTTCGCCGCGGCACTCGCTGATCCGCAAAAAGGACACGCGACTTCTGGAACGTTCCGCATACGGAGAGAATCTCCTCGCCTTTCACTTCGACCGAGGAATGTTCAGTCGCGCATGCCTCCGTACAGAGGATACCGGCTCTCCCTGCGTGTGAAATTAGATTGCGCTCGCGGAGTGTTCCGCGCGCGGTTAACGGTGCCGCGATGTTCCAGGCCGGCGCATACGTGCACGTTCGACTCGGCGACGCCGCATTTGCGTGCGTCGCGCGTCGCGATTAACCTTTCGCCACACTGAAACGACCGAGAGCGCGATATGCCCGCGGTGTTTTTCACACTGTAACTCTCGTACTCCAAAGTCATTTTTCCACCTCGCCCCGTGGACGCTCTTCGTGAGAGAGAGAGAGAGAGAGAGGGCAAAATTATCAATCCGATAAGCCTCGTGCACGCCGATAATAGTAGGAGGTCGTCTCGCAGCGCGAAGAACCGAACTCGAAACGAGAGACGAGGGAGAATCGAGAGATCGAAGGGAGGACGTCTCCCTTCCGCGCGCACGTTGTTTAATCGTCGTCCATCCGGCATTATTATATTCATTACGACATCGGACATGAGGAGACCGGCGGACGAACCCCGATGGACGTATATCCGAAATTATTACGGGCCGTAAGCGAGAGCCGTTCGAGGGTATTACAGTACTTTAAGAATCCTCATTATTCCGGCTCTTTCTAATTTCACGTTTATCCCTTATCCCATCGTTTACCGTTACCCCTCTCGCTCCCTCGGCCGCCCGACGATCAACCAACGGCGCCGGATTACCCGCGCGCTACACAGATGAAAATTGCAACAGCGTGCAATTGATTTCCTCCTCCGCCCCCGCCGATCGCGCGCGTTCTCGCGAGCCGTGCTCTCTTACTTTGTGCGCCTCCCGAGAGAGGGAGAGATTTCACGGACGTTCCCTCGTTAAGTAAGGATACCCTCGTGCGCCGCCTCGGACGCACGCACGCGGTCATCATCGTTGATCACGCGACGCGCCGCGCAACTGGCAATTCTTGCGAGATTCTCGTAAATTTTGACCGGCCTAATGACGTACTTTAGGGCCCGTAATGCCGGCCCCGAGAGCAGCCTCGTTGATTTAAAAAAGTTTACAGGACCGCGCGCACTCGCGAGCGGGCGCGCGAGCGAGCCCCGCGAAGCGCACTTCCGCCGATTATACAATCCCTAATTCGGCGACCGGCACCTCGGAATCTCCGAAGATCCTTTTTGCGCCTTTTTTTTACTTGCGGTTACACGTCTCCTCCATTTCCTGCCGCGAGGGCTCGTAATGGCCATTCGTAACGAACGGTATCGGCGAATGTTCGCGCTTTAGCGGGAAAGCTTCTCGCCGGCGCTGAACGGGGCGAGAGCCCATGGAGCAATTCCCGCTCCCCCCTTCCCCTTGAAACAATTAAAATCAATTTTTACGAGTCCACGAACGTCGCCCGCGAGACCCGCGAGTCGGAATATAAAAATTAAACCGAGGGAGATCGGGAACGCTCTGATAAGCGCTCTTAATGAAACGGGCGACGATAACCGGCTCGTGAAAATTTCACTCGCTGTAATGGAAATTGCGAGTCGCACACATTCGACGCTAAATATCGGGCGTGAAGCGCTCGTGTGAACGCGCTTCTTTAAATGATAATGCAACATTTATATGTAGACCGAGAAACCCCATTTAGTTGGCCGAAATTACATTCTTTCTTGATGGAAGTCCGCGCACGCTGCGACGGAGGATTTTCCCACGTCGCGAAAGACGTGGGGATTCGCGCGGTCCGATTGTTCCTTCGAGCGCGCGCGGCCCAGGGAGCCGACAGGATTTTTCCATGAGAGAGAACGAGTCGGTATCGATAGAGACATATCCCCGTTGATATCGCGGCAATGCACGTCGCGCGCGCGCCGAGAGAGCGGACATAGATAAACACACGTGTTCCCCGATATCGACTCGACGGTTGCGGCGCGCGGCCGACTACGTGTATGGAACGCGGAATGGAGACGTTTTATTGGACGTTATCCCCGGTCGTTTGTAATCATTTCGCGGGATCGGCGGCGCACCGTGTGGACTTGGAAAAATGGAAAGGGCCCGTTGCCGCGGATACGGAAGCAGCGGGAGTGCGGTGAGGAGGAGGCGGATGAGCGGGAGAAGTTGGAACGGTGACGCAGGGGGAGAATCTATGGAGAATAGATGGAGGAGATAGCAGACGGCGCGACTCGGATTGCCGCCACAGGGCGCTTATTAAATTTCAACATTACGTAATACTGATTAATAAATATCTCGATGTAATTTACGTAAAATGGGTAATTACGGGACGAAAAGAGGAGGCAATAAATATCAGGAGATACAGCGCGGATTAGGCCGATAATATCGGGAGACTCCGCGGAAATTCATACGGGGACGCGATCCCGTGTAATGATAATTCTCACCCGAAATAGTAATAACGTGTAGCCGCGGCTTTTCGCGTGTGCGATCGTGCGGAAGGTTTTCATCGGGAAACAGTGATTTCGACGCTGGCACAGGAACTCATTATGGCGGCCCTCCGCTCTCCGCGATGATCCTTCATAAAGCGCCCGTTATAGATCGTCGTATCTGGCCGTTCTATAGCTATCGAAAAAGTAATTTGCTCCGTTCATCCGGCCGTTATATTTTTTTTTGTTCCTCCAAATATTTGTCCGTCGGCCGAAGCGGAAATATGCGAAAGTCATTTACGGCCGTTGCCGAAGTTTGCTACATTTTTTTTTCCTTTGTATTGCGGGCGGTCGCGCGCGCGTGTATATGTGTGTGTGTACGCGCGTGCGTATGGGCAGGTATAGGCAGGTGGGGAAGGATATGAGGGGGAGAGAGAGGATACAGCATCGAGAGTCCCAAAAGCCTCCACCTTTTGTTATACCGTCGCTCGTTCGTGACGCCGGGACCCGATAAAGCGACGAGGCATCACGGAAGACCGATAAATCCGCAAACAAAAGTGGATTATGACTTTTCCCGCGGCCATCGTTCACGCCTTTTATTACGCCCGATGCATACACACGAGTGTGTGCATAGATTTTTTCGCGCGACGTGTACACTGGACGAATTTGAATATCGAACGCCCGCCGCCGCGAGTTATTACGTTCTGCGCCTCCTGTCCGCCGAGAGATTCCTTTTTGTTTCACTCCTCGTCTCTCTCTCTCTCTTCATTTTAACGCGAACGAAATATTAGCGCGAACCTTTCGTCAGCGACCAAACATCCGCGCTGAGCGTCTCCCGATTATTACTTTTGCTTCTCTCTCCTCTCGGAAATGCGTTCGTATATCTCATGTTCACGAGAGAACAGAAGGAAATGCGTTTTTGCTACATTTGTGATTTTAACACAAGTATAAAATGCTTTTTACCGCGTATTGTCAATGATTTTGCCCGGAAAAGAAGACAAAACTGGAAGAGCTTCCGCTAAAAATAAGCGAATACTCACTGATTATCGGTAGAATACTGTTTCACTGATTCGATCAGTGACATTTTCACTGAATACAGCTCAAGAGAGTACATCGTGTGCGCATCGTGTTTTTCGAGATTTCCTTAACTTTCCTTTCGTAATCGATATCTTAGCGTACCGTCTGGCGAGTTAATTGGCTCTCTCCCCCGTGTGTTGTTCTCTTTATTGCGGGTTCGGTGTCTCTAATTTACGTCGAAGCCTCTGTTTACCTCTAAACACTCACACCGCCGACAGCGCGCGTTTGCATAAAATGGCACACCGATGATCAATACTAAATAGCCACGAGGGAGCGCGCGGGGAGTCGAGATCTGCTCGCGGACGCGGCACGTAACAATTGTTAAATGCAAATATCGCGTATCGGCGGGCCGTTTCGCATATTAGCGGTCTCTCGTCGCTGTCCATGTGTCGTCGAGATTTTCATATTTATTTTCGCCATCGGCTCGCCGCACGACCCGCGATCACGGTAATTAAATAGCGGGTGTGCGCGTTCCCGCGCACCAGAGTAAAACGAAAATTCGGACTCGCGTTATCATCTCGGCCGAACACGGTCGAGTCGGTTCGCCCCGTGAAAACGGCGGTAAGTGTCGGCGGTATTTATGAATTCGCCGGCCACCTTTCACCTTTCCTCCAAAATACGGCGGTAGCGAGCCATCGATCGCCGATGGAGTTAATTAACTTGAAAGCGCGCGCGTGGAAGAGACGCGCGAGAATAATAATAATTATTATTATTATTGCGCTGTAATTACGTCAAATAACAAGGCACTCGTTAACGAGTGCTAATGACGTAAACGTTTGCATTACTTGCAGCTGGTCTTCACTCTCTCTCTCTCTCTTTCTCTCTCTTTCTCCCTCGAGAAAAATACCGGCCACGTCGCTGGCAGTTTGACACTCAGGGGATTCGGACGTGAGGAGCGGGGGACCTCTCGGTAGGTAATTTCGCAGCGTGTAATTTTCCTCGGAAGTAACAGTCTTTCAGTAACCGGTGTGTCGCTCGTAGATGCTCCCTCTCTTCAGGGACTGACATTTGATTATGTACAACTCGGCAATCATGCTATGCGTTGCCGCCGCTTTAGTGTTGAAACGAGATTTTATCATACACATACACACAGATACGTACGCACATACATAAATCCACGATGGCTTATTTAACCGCGGTTGTTGGCCGTGCATCGCGTACATAAACTTTCAATGCGATTCATTACACGCGACCTTTTCGTACTCGGATGAACCTTCCTCGCGGGCGCGATCGCCGATAGGTAAACGGCACGTAAGTTCAGCCCGGACGATGTTTGCGCGCACGCTTACTTTCCACCGCGTGAAGGTATTTCGCATTTTTGCGCTCCCTCGCTCGGGTAGAGAGAGAGAGAGAGAGAGAGAGAGAGAGAGAGAGAGAGAGAGTNAGAGAGGCTAACGGAGCTATCCTCTTCCATCGCGGCACGCCAGCTATTCACTCGGTAAGCGGCGATTATTGCGACACAACCTACCTAACCTAGCTACTCATCTATCCACTGTATCATCGTGGATGGCTGGTTCGGCGAGAAGCAAAATATATTTGTATTCCGCGGATCACATGGCGCACGACACGTTCGCGAATCAACGAGCGTCGCCGATGAAATCAAAGACGCGTCGGTCGACAGCAACGGTTTGTGTGGTTACATACCTGAAACCGATCGGCGTTTTCGCATCTTCCGCACGATCCCCGCCGCTTTCCCATTCGGGTCGGTTGAATTTACACTCTGATTAACTCGCGTTAAATAACATTACGAGCGATAATTAGGTAATTAGAACGGCCGAGTGACATAATATCTGAATCCGCACGATTACCGCGGAACTAACCGGCCGAATCCGCAGGTTAGTCTATTCGGCGTGTCCCCGTGCGCGTGTGATTAACTTATATTAATCACGAATATCAGCTAACGCTTCTTTCTTTTTCGTCCTTTTATCAATTTATTTTATTTTGTTAAGAGGTGGTAATAACAATAGCAGCGCTGATGCCCCGCCTTTTAGCCATTATTTTCGTTCTGGTTTGTTGTGCTTTTTAACACTTGTACACGGAAAAAATTAATCTTAAATCAAGTTTTCTCATTTCATTTTAAATCATGTTTTTTTTTCATTTTTGTTAAACTGAGTTTCGAGTTTTTGTCAGGTTTATATACGAAGCGCGTACACTTTTTTGCGCTTTTCTCTTACCTTCTTTTTAAAGAAGGTAAGCTTTTTTTTTTACGGATAATGCAATGTTATTTTTAATATCCGCGCATACTCCGTGTATTATTATTATTATTATTATTATTGCCGCGTGGCTATTATTTAGGAAGGGGAGAAGGTGAGTGAAATACTGTCGTGCGTTTATGCTGATGTCATTCATTTATTTCCCGATCAGAGCGCGTGGTCAGAGGCGAGCTCGATATTCGCACGCTTCCTCCCAAAAAGAGATTCGCAAAGATGGCTGATCGACGATGATTTAGGGGAAGCATAAAACAATGCGCTGTGAATCGCCCTCGGTCTTCCCCCCGGAGTCACTCCCTCTGCTCCATCATGTGACCCCGAGGTCGAGCGAAGCGATTACGCGTTAATTGCATTATATCGAATACCCCGGTAATCGTAAACGCCGTTCTACTCGTTCGGCCGATTTATTCGCCCGGCGTTATTAATGTTGATTGATGCGCGATGCAATACACGTCTCATATTTTACCCAGACGCCATTGAGGGAGAGAGAAGGGATTGCGCAATGTAAATGGCTAATGAAACCACGATGACAAATGGATAAATTCATATATATAACCCCATATCTTTCTCTCTCTCTCTCTCTCTCTCTCTCTCTGTTTTTCTCGCGCGCGCTTATTGTATAAGTTTTGAAATAGCCGCGCGAGAAAGAACATTCTGATGTATGCTCGCGATCTCTTTCGTCTTAACGGCGTCGTAAGCGAGATTTAATGAGACCTGAGAGAGTATAGAGAGTATAGAGAATATCGTACGCGCGGGAATCGTGTCGACATTTTTTTGAGCGTAGATTTTGACAAGTTTGTTACGTCGACGCGCTGGAAAAATCCGCGAGAGTCCAGCGGAAGCCGCGTAAAACCGTCTTCAAGCTGCTTGATCTGTCGCGCCGTTTCGATTCAATTCTTTGAGAAGCCGGAAGTTTCACGAGGTACTTTCGCCGTCTCCGACTCTGAATTCCCTTTCTCTCTTTCTTCCCCCGGCTGTTAAGGTCGCGTCGGCTTTGAGCCAGGGAAATCGATTCTCGACGATGGCGCTGTTTCGTGTGCGAACACGTGCGTTCCTCCGGTAGGTCGCTCTCAGCCGGAACGTATCGGAGGAGCTTCTTGCTGTTACATGTTGTGTTCCTTGCTAGGAGACCTTACCGACTGTTGGTCTAGATCGACTTTTTTTTTCCAAAGAGCTCGCCCGAGTTTGCTAAAGGAAGCGATCCATCCATCATTGCAGCCGGTTCCAAAGGGATGCTGAGCAGCACAGAGATGGCACCGGCTCGTCTGGAAGGTGGTTTGGCTAGGAATACTAATGTATCTCGCGCACAAGACCTTCCTCGTTTCTTTTCCCCTTCGTAGCGTGATCAAGACGAGGCTCTTCAGGAATTATCGTGCGGAGGTATCGCGTCATTCGTTTTCAAAAATATCGTCTCCTTACGATAGGATGTCTTATAACATAATGTGAGCATAATCTCGGAAACGAATTCAGGACACAAAAAGCTTCTCAAATTATGCTCGCATGTTATGAAACATCCTGTACATCCCAAGTTCACCCCCAGTCGCGTTTTTCTCGTACACTTCTCGTATACTTCGAAGCACCGTAAACCGTACAGGGATTCACCGGGAGTTATACTCTGCACATTTTGGTATCTCTCGAAATTGACCATTACGCAGAAATGATACCTATGGCGGTGTATAAACGCTTCGCTCTGTATGAGATACTCGACGGCAGCTTTAATAGACGCGGCCTTTGTTAGCGGTGGATAACGAGGGAGAACGAATCGCGGTGGTTCGACTGTGCGCACGTACGTGCAACCGTGATTTTAAATTGCGCCGTCACAATTAACTCGCCCTCCGTCTCACATGCGGCATTCGAAGCGTATTTTAATCCCCGATGCTGCTCTCTCCTCCTTTCACCCGCGGTTACAATACCGCGTTAAAGCTCCGCGAATCACACGTGCCGCAATACACACGCGCAATCGCGCGCGCTCGGCGAATGATAATTATACTTGCAAATTAGATTATTATTCTCAGTTTATATAAAATGGAACGTGCGCAAATAGTTGCGCCAGATGCAGCACGCGCGCACAGAGTCGCTAGAGTTCCCAGCGTTACGAGCCCGGGAAATTGTTTTAACGCACGATGCGAACACACCATCGCGTATATTTATCGTCGCCATCGTCGGACGTACCGTTACTTAGGCGGGAGGTATTAGAAGAAATTCCGCGAGAGATTATTATTGGCGCCGTTGAATCCGCACATATTAGGATGAGCACGTCCGTTATTCCGCGACATAGCGTTCCGGAGGGACACCGGATATTCCGAAGATGGCACCGGGACTCGAAACTGCATCAGCGTCCGTAGTAGCTCGATGGCACGCGTCCTTGACTGGAATATTAATATGCTCCAGCTACGAGAACCCCGCGGGGACGTATAAAGACGAAGAGAACGCACAACTCGCTGGAAATATTTTATATTCTCTTTCTCCTCCTCCCCTCTCTCCCTCTTTCTCTTGATAGGTTTCTGCTTTTCTCTCTGCATCGCTCTCTCATACCTACACTTCGCCGCTTGTTTCGCGGTATCCATATTAATCTTAGAACTGCATTATCAATTCAACGAGAAAGAACTGGAATGAAGTCGCGGACGGGCGTCTGACCGGCTTCCAACTCGCTGAGAAATGGCGGTACCGCGCGAAATAGCAGCGACGTTAGCTTTCGTGTGCATATATATATATCGTCGTACATCTTTACGTCTACCCTCAAAGCAACGCTCGCAATATCGGCTCGCGGTTATTCAGTTCCCGAGCTGCTCGGTCGCGCCGTATAGTTAATAAATCGCTAGGTAGTTCGAAACGATGCCGGTACCGAACAATTTCCGCGCGGCGGCCGCGAAAGTTTGTTCGACCGAGAAACGGCGGTCTCCATTACACCCTACCTTCAGCTGCCGGAATTGCAGAAACGCGTTTAAATTTGCATTCCATTCCGGTGTCGAATCACCGGTGCGCTCCGGGTCGCTCTGGCGAACCGGCCGGCCGGCCGTAGAAAAACAGCGATGAAAGAGGAGCAGGTTCCAGCCGGAGGATTGCGGCACGTCGAGTCGCACTTAATCCGGAAAGTCAATTTTTCTTGCTTTTAGTCGAGGCGAGGTCGGCCCATCATCGCTGTTATCCGCTGTAAAACGCTCTTACTCGTCTACATACGTACGTGCGTGAATGCACGCGGTCTAAAAAATAGGCAAGAGAGCGCATCGTTAAGTCGGATATATATATAGAGAGAGAAGACTATGCTAATTCATTCGGAGATACAAATGTGGCTGATGGTGGTGCCGTGATACCCTCGATGGCACGTATTGATGACGCTATTAGTCGAAGATGGAGATTAACATTCGGATAACGATTTTATAGAGATATTGAAACGCGATAATGTCGTCCCGATTAATTCAACGATTAATATTACTGGCCGCGGAGGATCGGAATTGATCGTCGACAATCTTCTCCTCGGGGAGTTAGCGCCGGTGTTATTTAACGCGAAGCGGTTTCACGTGCGCACACACGCATACACGGTGTTCTTCGTGCGACATATTTCCCCCGGAAAATTATTATCGCGACGATGACGATACGCGAATTGTCGGCCGCAGGAAATTATTTGCCGTGAGACGCAATTCGGGCGGTTCGATCGCGGGTTATCGAGTCGATAACAGCGAGTATTGAATCTAACGGCCGCCGTCTGGTCCGTAGCGCGAACGGCACATTTTCCTCAGGTCTTTGGAGCTCGATAACCCGCGATCGAGTGCCTATTCGTAATGACACTTTATGAACTATCGTCTCGAATCGATTCTATTTTCCGCGTCAGTTAACGAAGTGACGATCGAGTCAATTTGGACCTCTCCTACGTGCGATCTCCGCTCTTTTCACGACCTTCCCTGATTGCGGCATCGATCGCTTGGCAGCGGCATTTGTCGCGACTGATGATGGATTCTTTCTCCTTAGGCTCCAATTATTATCACCCAATGGATTATCGAAATTATGAATGATACTTAATGCGGAATGATCGTTGAATAGAAGTTGAAAAAATTACGCGATGAAGGCAGCGAGACACGGAAAATCTCAAATTTCACGTACGCACTGCACACGATCTGGTGGCTAGGCTGCCGTTTTGCAGGCTAGGTTAAGGTTCGGGAGCTAATAATTCCATATGACCCGACTGTTCCATGTTACCCGCACTTCCTCTACGGTACATTTATCGTTTCGAATTTCGCCTCTCGTGTATTTTGGGTTACCGATTGCGGATCTCGCGTATTTTGACACGAGCGAGCGCTCGCGAGTTGTCAAATCCCGTTCGTAGAGCGTAATGAAATAAGAATCGCGGCGAGATATATTTAGCGCTGAAATATGTTACAGAAATGCAGGTCGCCGTCTATCGCTCGAGGTTTCACCGAACGTTGACTTCGGCTCGCCGTTAAAATTATTATTAAAATTAGCTTTACAATGTGGCGACGTAAGAGCAGACGGGGATGCCGAGGGGGATTCGAGAAACGGTCAACGTCGGTTCGGCGCGTAGGTTGGGTTCGTGACCGAGTTTATCGAGCAGTGCCCGTGCGACCGAGGTGCACAAATATAGCACCGAGGTTGACGTATTCCGGAAAGCGAGCGACTGACGCTGCGGGCGTTAAGAGACATGACGTAGGAACGCGTAACTATTGAGCGGACGTGCAGCGGGGAGCCGTGGGACAGCGACGCCCACGAGAGAGAGAGAGAGAGAGAGAAATCGGCGAAGCTGAGGAACGAGGTCGAGAGGCGTAACGGTGCGATCTATCAGCGAACGAAATCGCTGATTGGAAGCTCCACGATGGAATTGCGAATACACATACCGCGAATACTCTATACTTCATTAGCGCGTTCGTGTGTAATTGATGGAGAGAGAACGCGACGAGCAACAGTTAAATATATACTTACTTAGCCCAAACACAGATGACTATAACTTAGCCGCGCGAGCCACTTTTTCCGTCAATTTTCTAATACTGCGCGTTAAAATTGCAAATTGTGCGCGCTGGTGCGTCTTGGGAGTATCAACGTGCGCGAGATTGGCTTGTTTGTTAAATCGAGTCTCTAAGAAGGTGGAATAATGAAAGAAACGAGATCCGGGTAAAACGACGACGGATCACTAACGATGAGCGACATCCGCCGGTGGGGCGAAAGTCCCGGGCACTCGAGTCAGCAAGGGTCTGCTTATTCGCGGGCGAGAAGGGCGCGCAAGGTTGGCTGTTATTGGATTATAGAGGTTTCGGCACGTTCCGCTAGGTAATCCTAGACCCTCGCGAGGGTTACAGCGTTACAAGGGTGCTGCGACGCCGCTCACTCCAGGCTCCGTTCCGTAGCGAGCCTGAAACCCACTCTCCTCCGAGAGACCTTACGGCTGCACGAGGCCACAATCTGTGGCTTAGAACGCATTTATGGATGCCATGCAGCCCTCGATTCATCCGCCATGCATTGCGCGCCGCCTCCTCCCGGATCCTATTAGCTTTATTCGCGCGGCGCATTGGCACGGAGATAATTCGGTTCATTAGATTCGCTCACGTACGAATTATCACGACGTAGAACGGCGGCACAGGGCGGATCTTGTCGATTGCCGGCGCGAGGAGTCGCGTCACAGATTTGCTATTTTTCCGGAGTCTCTGCGGCGACGGAAAATCACCGGACCTCCGCTCAGCAGACAAGATCTTTCGGCCGGCGAAACGTGTAACCGATAAGTTATGAAAGATATTTGGAATTTGGCGCGTTATATTATTATTGTTATTATTAATATATATTTCCTCTCTTTTTGAGAGCGACTCCACTTTGCTGGTCTCCGGGCGGGCGGACAAATCAAAGTGGTAACCCTGGGAATCGCGTGTGAAACGACGACGCTGGGTCGCGACGCGATGAAGAATTCTCGAAAGTAAGCCTCTCCGATTTGCTGAAATTGCCCGGGTATTTAGAGAAAGGCGAGAAAGTTGGAAGGTCGCGTGATAAGATCAGCGTGGAAATTGCGGGATATTCTGAGAAAATCGAACTATAGCCGAGAGAGATGTTTCGTGGTAATTTTAGCGCCAAGAGAAATTGCTCGTTAATTTTAATCTTCGTCGGCCAAAACGGCAAAGTACCACATGCTAAATCGATTCAACGATGTGTTCAAATTATCGAGCTAACGATTTTACCGAATCGGATAGAGAATCGACAAATTTAGATCGCAAATCGCCCTCGCGATCAGACAGAGTTATAATCAGCTGGTGTTTCATTTTCGTCTCGCGCAAGAAATCGGAGATTCCGACTCCAGAACGGCGATCAGTTTCGGGATACCGTCTGGTGCAGTCGCAGAAAAAAAGAAGTAGCTTCTACAACTAAAAATTAGCTTCCACAGCTAAAACTAACATCCACAGGTAGACGTTAACTTTCCATATGACACAACTGAAAGTTAATTTAGTTAATTTTTTTGTCCCTGCACCTACACCGAGAGAAATTCTAGTTAATTTCGGTGCCAACCATAACTTTTTCTAATTTCACAGCGAAAAAACTAGGCCTGGTAATTAAATCTCAGTTGTATCATATTCGAGAGCGCTAATTCCCTTTTCCGTGATCGAGGTCCGGACACGTGCATTCTCGAGTTGGGTACCCTGTCCTCGCGACGCTTTTTCGCTCATTGTCGCGCGTTACGTTCATGTTCGGTGCGCTGTAAACATCATGTCGCGCATAGAAGAACGTCGGGCAGCGCGGAAGATCGCCCGCGCGCGTTCCTCAATGTCCGACGCAGCGGGGCGGGGGCGCCGATCGGCTTCGGGAATACAAGAAATTACAAGATGCCTATCCGCCGGTAAGAGAGGGCTAATGGCCGTCGATTCGGGGCCTATAAAGACCGAGCCAAGTGTCGTCCTGAATCACGAACCGACTGACGTACGGGACAGACGGTCGGTCGGTGCCTCCGTCGAAGGTACTTGGAACATTCCCGCACGTACACCGGCTGTCTCCTCCGTCGAAATACGTTCCTCGCCAGCGGATCGGGTTTTCGGCGATGCTACTGCGCGAGCGAGATACCGACGCGTCTTCTTCGAACGGTCCCCGAAAACTAGAGTGTTTGACACATCTGTGCCTGGTCAGCGTCTTTCTTGATTACTCAATTTTGAGCGGTCCGCTCTTTCGTCCGCTTTCGCCCTCGTGAAACGAAGAGCCGGCCTCTCGCTGCACGCGTTATTGTCTTCCTCTGCGTCGTAAAATAGGGTGGCTTTGGTTTCGTCGGTGTGGGGGCAGTCACGGCTCGATACGTCGACGGACTGTGAAATATTTCGTATTAGGGAATTTTACATCGCTACGATCCGCTGGTATCGATCGGCTTTTTGCTTCGTGGTCGAGGTGTGTTAAATGCGAAAAACTAGGTCGAAAAGTTTCCGCCGACCTCGCGGAGGGAGATTATTATAAAGATATCCGCAATAAGTACTTCGGGTCAGTTCGTGAAGAGCTTTACCAAGTACTTAGCGGCTTCGGTGATGGATGTAGTATCGACCTCGCTGCCATTGAAGAGCGCAATTCTGTGGCGCCTTCGCGCACGTCGCTCTCAATGTCGCCGTGTCACAAATCAGAATTAACCCTGCCACGGTGTGAAAAGGTTACATTATCGAGTGTAACGCACCGTGGCGAGAAAGAGAGAGGGATTCATTGTTTCGGGGATCTATTTATCACCTGTAGGATCGAGAGGTACCACGTGGGGGACACTTTTAACCGCACGCGAATAACGGACGTCGCGCCGCGCCGTCTAGTCGAGGATTTCGCGCGGAAGTCCTTCGAGCTTGACGAATGCGTTTTACGTCTTCTCGCGTGATTACTTCGCACGTAGCGCGACGCCAGCCGCGAGCGGGGCGCGCTTGCAAACGTCACCGTGACAAATGGTGACCGAAAGCGGACGAGTAAGACCGCGACGTGACCCCAGGCGGTAACCCCGTCGAGAGGGAGTATACCGGAGTTCCTCTTGGAACGTCGCGTCGCGACGCGCCCCGCCATTCTCCACGGTCGTAACTCTCGCCTCGTTTCCTCGTCTGCGACAGAGTCTCTCTCTCGCAAAAATTACTCCGTCCTCGGAGAAAATCGGCGCGCATATAACACCGTAGCCTGGATGTTGCGAAGGCGAGAGAGCGGTGGTATCATCGGGGAGATGAAAGCGCTTTCGGCGGGGAATTAAGAGCTTCTCTCACGGCGGAGAGGAAGGTAACAAAGTCTCCGCTCGATTCCCCGAGTCGGCTTTATTCACACGAGCGTGTGACTCGTCTGCTATCGAGACACTTGACGGCCGAGAATGCGAAGAAGTTGCGGCGGGGAGGAGGGGTCCGTTGAAATTTTCGCCGAAACTCGCGCTCAATATCGCGGCCGGTATCGTTAGCATCGCCGTTCCGTGGTATTGGAATAAGCTCGAGCGGGGAAGGCACGCAGACATTGGACCGTCAGGGGTGATTCGCCTCGAGGTAAGAACAGGTTATCTGCTTTATCGAGCAATCCGGAAATTGAGTCTCAGCCGTCAAGGGCTAATATCTCGTCTCGGGGCGTCTCGCGTCGACTCTGCCGGCTTTCTTTCGAGGATTGCCTTGATTTAGGCGGGGCGCAGGGCGGGGTACAGGACGTTGTTCTCGTTTCGATTACGGGCCGGCGTGGAAATCCTCGGCGATAATAACGCGAGCCCCGTGGCGCCGCTGATTTCGTGGAAATGCAATTACGAGTCGGGACGGGTGAAGCTCGTCCGCGACGCTGGAAAGAAATCCGGCCGCGGAGCATCTCTCCAGGCGAGACAAGGATGGTGGAGAGAGAGAGAAGGGGGGAATTGCTTCTCTTTGCTGAATTGCAGTGATATAACTAAGAGCATCTTTAGGTAGACGACAAGCGTGGGCGCGCATCGCTGAGTTTTATGCAAGTTCGTCTCTCGCGGAATTTCCGAGGGAGACAGACAGATTTTATCGAGTCTCCCTTTCATCAAAGCCAAGTGATTAATATCTTCGACTACGTTCGACGGTGTGTTCTTCGATACGCCGGCATCTATTCGCTTTATTGCCGTTCCCCCCGGAGACCATCGCGCTCGGCTGCAACATTTAGAGCTAAATATTATTATCCGATCTTATCTCTATCACTTGTCTGGCATGCGCTAATTAACGTCGCCAAAGGACGATCCAACCGGCGAGCGGCGGAGAGATGCGCGCGGAAGCTGACTATTAATACGTAATTGTAGGATGTACCGTCTGTCGTCCGCGACGCGTTGAAAAAAGAAAAATAAGAGAGGTATACGTGCCGTCAGGTGTCATATTTCTAATAATCGCGACCTATTAACGGGCCGCCTCAATTTCCATCGCCTGTCGCGAGAGACAATAGACTTCGGCTGCCGCGATGAGGTTCGACAGCGGAAAATCTTAAGTGGATCGGAAGAAGGGTCGAAGCTTGAGTGCTCTTTGCACAAATCCCTTCCTCCCTTCGAACGCGTGCTTTATCGCGAGAATGCAGGAAAAGGGAGAGGCTCGGGCAAACAAAGAGAGGATGCGAGAACTGTGAAAATTTCTCATTCCTATTTTTCTCGCGGTATCTCGTGATAATTTCTAATTTTGTCCGACTTAAATCCGCGTACGACTCCTTGTTCGCGTGTCTCTCTCTCTTTCTCTCTCTCACCTTCTCTCTGAAGTCACCCTCGACGCGAAGGCGGTGTGTACTCTGAATAAATTACGCGGTTGCGAGATGTAACCATTTATCGTCGGATCGCGCATAAGCCAGCGAGTTACGTAATAATCAGAAGGATTATTCTCTAGAACGTACAGAAAGACGGAAGAGAGACCTCTCCTCGTGATTTGTGAAGATCCCGGTAAGAAGGATCCAGATAATTAGAGTATTTGCTCGAATTCGCCAGACGAACGGTATGGCAATACGCTTTGCGTCATTTTCCCGGTTACAATGAGTGGCGCGTCTTTTGAGCGTCTTCTGACGAGTTAATTTGTCCTGTTTGCCGTTTCCACTTCCGCCGGTGGCTGCGTTTTCGAATAAATATCCGCGGTTATTAATTCAACCGCTAAAGCGATATTATATCCGATCGCTTTTCAAATTCTACAATTCAAATAGAACAAAAAATTCCACCAAACATATTCGTTGATTTATGTATGTCAGAGAGGGAAAAAGATTTGCATATGTATCTTTTAAGTGAAAATTTCAATACGTGTTATTGATATTTTCCGCATGCGTTAACAGTATTGATATTTCGTTGCTCGCCACCGATGATAATTTCTTACGTTTCACACGGATTTCATTCTATAAATGTAACGCTTCGCCTGTATGCGTTGGAAAACCTGATATTCTTTTGGAATACATTAAAATCGCAAGGAAGAGAGAGAGAGAGAGGGGGAGGGAGAGAGAACGCGTTATCTCAGGACGAAGTGGATCTTTCTTTCTTCTTAATTTCAATTTCTTTTTCCGGCTGCGTCTTGGGGGTTTAGAGATTATTCCGGCCGCGCAGAATGCTGTCAGTTACAACGTTCGGTGGTTTCCTTGTATTCCCGTGGTCGTATCGTCAAAGTGATATGGACTGCGGGTGGGAAAAGGGACGCGGATCGACCATTAACTTAGCGACGGTGCGGAGGAGCATCGCATTATCTTCTCCCGGAGATCGTGTAATCTGGTGGAAACGTGAGAAACTTTGGCAGCGGCCGGATGGTACGGAGGGATTCCGTTTATTAGATCCGCGGGTCATAGATACTTAGGAGAATTCTTTTTATTAGCCGTCGACGACGTGATGGGAATTCGGATCGGGAGCTTCGACTTAAAGTCGAAGAGTTAGCGATCGTATCGAGGAAGCCGCTAACGCAATTTTATGTCTCAATCGGTCGATGTCGACGATCCAGCGGATGCACGTCGATAAGAGCAGCGACACCGGACCCGACGGCTAATTTACATAGATTTGTTCGCGCCGATCAGTCCTTCCGCGTTTTTTTCCTCCTTCCTTCTTTTTCTTTTTTTTTTTATTTCTTGGCGCGCACGCGGAAGGTCGTAAAGATAAAAGCAATTCCCCCTTTAAAATATATACCGTATCACGGTAATAACGCGACGACATTCCGGAAGAAATATGTCGGGCGTCTCGCCGAAACGAGCTTCCCCCGTAGCGTCTTTCTCGATCCATCCACGAAGTCACGTACCGGAAAAATAGCTTAATCCCAGAAGTCCTCTCACCTAGTTCCCTGTGCCTGACGGCCCGTGTTCAACGTAGAAGCCGGTCCTTTTGCATTCGTCGGCCTATCCCGAATATTGGCCGGTCGGCGAGCCTCGCCGTGGAAATTTCGTCGGCGGCATTTTCTCCTCGGGAGCTAAAGTAATGCGAAAGTTTTCGCGACGCCGCAAAAGCGGCGGCACAATGCCCTGCTCGACCCGGCGCAAAGTACTCTCGCTCGATCGCGCGGCTGCGGTGGCGATTTGCCAGTAAATTATGCAGCGCGGGAAATAGTGTCGGACGGATTCTCTTCGCGGATTTTCCCCCGATTGCGCTTCATATATCTGAATTACGATATGACGTACCCCGAAGTAACGAGTGAAATGAACCTGCGAGACAGAGAGAGAGAGAGAGAGAGAGAGAAAAGGAGAAGAAGGGAAAGGGAGAGAGGCGCACCGCCTTCGTATTATCTATAACGTACGCTGCAAGATTGATAGCATTACCGATTTCACGCGAGTCCACTCGTAATTTTGTTCTCGCATTCTCGGCTCGCGGAAGCTTCATCGTGAAAGCGAGCCGACGTGTGTTCCTTGCAGCCGCTTACGCCGTTTGCTTTCGCTCTATCGTTGATGGAACGTTGGAAAATGTTACCAAATTTTGATTCATCGTTGCGCGCACCGTAGCCGCCGAAGAGGCTCCGAGCCTCGAGTCGGCACGCCGGGGAATAAGCGCGATAATGAGGCCGGTGCAGTAAGGACTTTACGATTTTCATTAGAGAACGTACAGCGATGTTTGTTATGCCTGGGAATATTTGAGAGAGAGAGAGAGAGAGACAGACAGTAATGTAATTTGCTAATTTACGTGTCTTCCTCCTCTCTACCTCGTTTTACGTAAGCGTCATTAGGAGGAAACTCCGTCGGTTGCGCCGGACGGTGAGCGTCGTTCCTTCGGGACGTATCAAACGCGCAGCTGCTGAATTTTTCACGCACCGGTGAAAATTGCCGGGTAATTTTTCACGGAAAACCACGCCTCCGAATCGCATGGAGGCTGCCATCCGGCGATTCGTCGTCACGCGATTAATTACTGTTGCGCCATAGTTATTCGTACGTAAATATTACTTACGTACGTTCTAGTCACACGTGATGCGCGACGTCCGTGCGAGATTTGATAAGAGGAATATTTAATGAGAGCCGTGGCGCGCGCCTTCGGTCGGTCGCCGAGCTTGGTCAAAAACGAGCACTTTCTCTGGAGTTTGCACAGAGAGAGAGAGAGACAGGATTAAAATGCTGGAAGTTGTTAACGCGACGAGTGCCCTGGGACACGAGTGCGCTCGCCCGAGTCGCTGGAGTGTGTGTATGGCGAATGCACCGACGCATTCTCGGGGGAGCTACGACGATTCTAAAGGGCGTTCATTAGTGTCTAAGGACATACACACTCGGCGCGACTCGATCTCTGTCGTTTCCTTTGAAGGGAAAAAGGGAGAGAAAGAGAGGGAGAGAAGCGTAGGCCGGGGGGATTCGCCGAGTCTCTGAAAGCGGCTCCTCCGTTCTCTCTTTCTCTGTCGTACACCTTCTTTTTAGCCGGGTCCTCCGTTTTTCAGCCGTCAGAACGACACCTGTTCGATTCGAGCCGATGTTCGGCCGCAAGAGGGGAAACCTGTTCGATCGGCGTTGTTAACGCGACCTCGACCGACGACGCGGTAGGTTGCGTTAATGAAGGAGGCTTCCAGCTCGCGTATTCCGGGACTTACCGTGGGCGAAAGTTGAATTTCACCTGGGCGGTAAATGGCTTTTCGATTCGTCGCGTTAGCCTTGGCACGGACGGACGACGCGACGATATTAATAGAATTTATTTCCGGTGACGTCGTGAAACTGTTCTCGGTTGTACTGTGTGATCGATTCGCTTCCTCTTGTCGCGATGATAAATCATGTCCGACCATGTCGCTCGGCTTGTTTTTATAACGAGGCGCGATCGAAGTTAATGGTGCTTGTTAATTCAACGCGCAAACACGCGAATTTTTTATAAGGACTATGCACGGCGATGCTGAGAGAGCGCATTGAGGAGAAATACTGAAACGTTTATTCGTAGGATATAAAATGTATATCGCAGAAATAATGTAGCGCTTATCTCGGCGAAATAAACCTTGTATTTCCCGCAAGTAAATGTTTCAGTATTTTTCTCAGTGCGAGTAATTCGACTCCCGACGATCGCCACGGACGCAGTCTCGAGCGAATCGCTGCATTCGCTGGGAAATCGGCTCTCTCGAGGAAGCCGCAGTTACGGCGGAAGACGTAGTAGTAGTCAGGCGATCGCAAAGCGACTTCGTGGCACGTCCCGGAGAGGGATGGATGACAGCACCGGGAGTCGAGAAGCGCGTGAATCCTCAGAGACAATGAGAGATGCCGCATTAATATTCCCGGCATGCTTTCTCTCTCTCATTCCGTGTTCTCCCCGACGACGGAGCTTGCGCCCGCGGCGGCTCGTGCACCAGATTGCGATCGGAACAGCTTCGTTAATTACCGGATACTGCGTCAAACGGAGGATTTGCACGCGAGTGTACCTTCAGGACAGTCGTGACGATGGGTCCACCGGTACTGCCCACTCGGGCGAGATCTCCGGTGTCGTGCCCGGACTTGTTCCTTAACCCCTGACACCGTTCCTTCCATTCAGACGCATTTTTTCGAGGCGTCCCTCTCGCCACGATCCCGCGCGCGCCGTGAATACGATGCATCGTGCTTAGAAGTCTCGCCCGGAGGGGGCCTCCTCGCCGAGACTGACGGGGATCGCTCGTGTCATGAGGCATTTATTTTTGCGTTTATCCCCAGGCTGAAGAGCTGATAATATTGTCCGCGGCTCGCAACAATGTTGTAATATGTTAACGACGACTTAAAAGTCTGCCTCGCATCGCCTCATCTCGCGTTGTATTCATGGAAGGGTTGAGTCGCAATTAGGCGCGTTGCAAATTGCATGCGCATATCCGGTATCACGGCGCAATTAAAAAGCTTCTCGCCGGTACTTCCGGAATTCAAGATGAGTAGCTAAATAAGGTCCACTAGCGATCTCCTTCCGGAATAGCGACCGGTGTGCTCTCAGGGCTGAGCAGCACGGCCGCGGAATTTCAAACGTCTGCTTTGCATTCCACGGCGATCCTTCTCCGCGGGCCCCGCAACCATTACGTCGGATCGCTGACTGGGAAATTTATACTTAACCATTCAGCCCGCGGTGACGGCAATATCGTTTCGAATGGGCCATTGCTCTCGGTTTTCCCACCTCCCGCCGCCGAGCTATCCGCGAGGACTGCGTCTTTCCCGGTGCCGACGTTAAGCACGGCTCGTTCCTCTTATCGCCTTCCCTTTGTCGACAGGGTCGGATTAAGCGTGACAATCGGCCGGTATTCAGTTATATACTGTGCGCGTCAAAGCGAAAGCGATAACTTTATCTCATCTAACGCTTCAACTAACACAGGCCTTCGCGTCGCTCCCGTACGTTCGCGAGGGAGAGGAGACTCCGATTTATCCTTTCATTTTCCTTCTTTTTCGCCGAGCACGTTAATCATATTCAGCGCGGAATTAGCATCTCGAAATTAGCAGCCGAAGGCGCTGGAACACAACCTAGGTTCGCTCCTGATCGCAATTGTCGGGAGCGAAGTATCGCGCGAAGGATTTCCGCACGATTTCCAGCTCCTCGGAACTCTCGACGGGATTGAATTTTCACGATAAGCGGACCGGCGTGTCGGGATGCTTTAGAAATTAACGAAAGGGGTAGTCGATTTGTATGTAACGTCGTTCGAGCGGCGGCTCGCATGAACGGCTTCCCAAAAAGTCGTCATGAAGTCGGACGACGTTCATCGATCATTTACGAGGACGCTGTTAAAATTCCGATAACGAGCTGTCCCCGCTTCCCCTGTCTGGTCTCTCGTTCATTCCTCGGCGCGCATTTTCTTGCGGATCGCGAACGAAAGGACCACGGCCCTTTGTTCCAGCGTCGCTTTTTCCGCGGTCGCTGCACCTACGAATCGCATGCCATGCACCGAGTAGATCGGCTGCCGGCAGTCGAAGGACGCATATTATCGCGGGCCGGATTATCCTTTTTGAGATTCCACCCGCAACGACGGACCGTCTCGCGCGGCCACGATAATAAATGTCTTTCTCTTCCCACTCGATCGGAGACCCGTCGGCCCTATATACGGTCCCCAAACTCGCCACGGACTACCACGTGGACGGATAATTGAACATACATCAAGGCGAAAGAAGTCCTCGCGATGCCAAGAACGACAGGATGAAGAAAGATAGCCGTCGACTTATCCGAAAAGAGAGGGAGAGGCGATCCGGGGCCCCTCTTCGGCGAGACAGAAGGAGAGGCGGAGATAATTTCGTGCGAGATAATGCGGAGAAAGGTAGTATAGGGAGGGTCGAGGAGGGAGCGGGAGAAAGAGGGAAAGAACACAGAGGAGGAGAAAAGAGAGAGAGAAGTTGCCGCGCGCGGCAGGACATAAATTCAGTAAACGCCGTCATTAGGACCAATCCGAAATACCGGGCGTCTATTAAACATGGAAGTAAGATAATTATCTGTACTGGCTGATTCCCAGCCCGCACCCGCGAATCGCCTCAGGGACAGTCGGGTGTAGGTGAGAGGAAGAGGCACCGGGAGGAAGCAAGAGAGCGCGGGCTCCTCGGCCTCGCCGCATTGTTGAGCTTCTTGCGGCCTCTCTCCCGATCTTCCCTCCTTCTCTCGCCCGCTTTCGACAGACTTTCGTCCGTTCTCTTTTCGCCTTTTACCTCGACCTTCCTTCGGCCTCTCCGCCGATCCCCGGCGACGACGGGGACCGCGGGAGCGGCGCAGCGATGGAATCCCGACACAGCTGTACGCGAACGGGTCGGCAGAGCGACCGGACAAAAAGCGCTAAACTACATTTTTAGCCGGGCGTTACATTTGTCGGATACCGAATCCCCGAGCCTGGGCTCTCGATGCCGGTCCCGTGGTACTTGTTGTCGAGCCCGCCGCTCCCAGAGAGTTGCCGGAAATATCTCGCTCGCAGGACGGCGGTGCCCCGGCTTTTATAGCCGCCGAACAATCGCGTTATCATGTGCATCGGGAATGCAGCGAAAACGTCGCCGTGCTGCGTCGAAGAGTAATGAACGTACCTGCAAGCGCGTAGATAACGGCCGGTGGTAAAATTTTTTCGCGTCCGAGCGTCGAATTATTTTCCGGAGGAGCGATTTGTCCCGTGAAACTCCGTCCCCCCGTCCTGCATTAACGTGTGTATTATTGTAATGGTGCGAGAGGATTTTTCATTCCGTCCAGCCAACAACGAGTGTAGTGCTAACAAATTTGCGGTAATACAGGACGACTCTAGGATCCTCCTAAAGATAGTTTGCACCTAGTTAGACTAACAAAACTCTGACGATACTGGCACTTTTTTAACTTCTCTTCTGAATCTTTAATTCGATAAATTTAATCCTTAATTTCTACTGTGTTGTAGAATCAAAGGTTTGACGTTAAGTCAAGGTTTCGATTCGGTTCCTCGCGAAAATCGCTCGTACTGAAATCGTCCTGCTCTTCCACGGTGCTCCGGATGTCTCGGGGAACGGGAGAAGCGACAAATTCGAACCGGCAGCCGGTATCCTCATCGCTATTAATGCGATTCGCTCGTATCGCGATACACGGCAAATTGGCCGGGTTATAGGAAGCCGATGTTATTCTTCGATAATGACTACGTTACGTCAGTGAATTTGTTAAGTGGCGTGTCTCTCATCGTGGCGTACATGTATGCACACGTATGTTCGCGCGCACATAATGCACAACGCTCATCGTCCGAATTTTGATGCATTAATCATGAATTCGTTACATTATGCTGTTGCATGCCGTTTGAATTATCGCATTGCTCCGCGCGTTGCATAATTGAAATTATGGCCTCTGTCTAGTGTGCCATGTAATTACTGATGCGTGACGCTCAATATCGAGCAATTTAGTTTGGATGCGGGAAGATTTAATCGTGTATTCACATTTAACCCGGGGGCATCCCGTTTCTTTCTCTTTTTTTCTTGTTTTCCTTCCAAATCACGCGTATTCCGCCGGTTCACGCGGAATGCATTTGTTTTTGCTAAATACTTACGTGTTTCAGCGACATCAAATTACACGGACGTTAACGCTCGCTTTTGGCGCGTTGTAATTTCGAATGTGTGGAAAAAAACGCGCGTCTACAGCGTCAATCTTTCCGGCCTTCCGTTCGACTCGCGCGATGACGAATTCCCGACTGATCGCGCTTATTGATCCGAGACGATTATGGTTCGTCCGAGTGTAGGCGTTGCGTCGAGAAATAACAATTCCACCTTCCCGTCTGTGATTCCCAAGCCGAATACGGCTCTGTGTGCTCTCACACGGTGAAAATTAATTTTGCTGTTGTAGCGAAACCACATCATTCCTGCTACATATTCGTCGCGACAGCGATAAAATTTAATTGGTACGATGAAATTAATTGGTATAATGAAATTATCCGCAATTATCAACCTCTTTTATACGATCTCAATTTGCATTCTCTATTAATTGAATGAATAATTTACACGGCTTTCTTTTCGTTTTTAAACTGCTTCATAGATTGTCCTCACCCGATAACGAATCCGCCGTGGATCAGATCGTGGATAGATCCGCGCGATTTCGCAGCGGCGTTGTCGGTGGCGACGATTCGCGCTGAGAAAATCCAGACACCGCCGAGGCGCACGTACGTGGTCGATCTATTTTAGCGGGCCCGATGTAAAAGTTAATTAAAGCGATATTTCGAGGAGGGGCTGGGACGACCGTCCGGAATCGTGCGCGCGCGTTAATCCACGCCCGCACAGCCGTGTAATAAAGATAGAACGCAGTCGTGAATCTGTTTCACTTATCTCAGCGGGATTATCCGCACGATCGTGGGAAATAATTAAGAAACATCTCTGCGGCGTGCCTTTAATTTTCGGAGATTCTCTGTCGCGCAACCGGCCGCGAAAGTTCCGGCTATTTATTTCCGGAGTTTTCCAAGTGGGCGTCGCACACTCACGCGGGTTTGTGTATGTGTGTGTGCATATGTGTGCACACAGCCAGGCGGGAAAGTTGGGATTTGATGCTCGTGCGCGAAATGAAAAAGTTCAGGCCGGGTTAACTATATCGTATATCGTGTTAATGTCACCTGGGAAATCTTAGAATCGGTATCAGCCGCCGTCTCTGGTGAGAAACGTGAACTCTAATTTTACGCATCGGCGAATACCTTTGGTGTACAACGGCGGCGCAAGTGGAGAGTAAAAAAAAAAACAAACAAACACAACAAAACCATCGCCTCGTATGCGCACGGTTCCGTCTGACGATGGCATCCCGATGCGGTGCGTCGTAAAACATGATCCTGTGTCGAACGTCGGCACGACGCCGGCTTTGTTTTTCTCCTCGAAATCTGTCGTCTCTAAAAACTTGCAAAAGCGTGACCCGTATTTTTTCGACGGTTTCAAACGCTCCGCGATAATAAACTGTTATTGTTTTCGCGCTTGAATTTTCGCCCCGGCGACGATGCGCGGTCGGGAATTTCGCGGGGGATGAAATAAACATCGGGAAAGTTATCATTGGTCCCCTGGCGGGGAAGCTCGCTCGTGCGATATCGATATCATTGCGTCCAGCCCGCGCTACGTTCCACCACAACCGACGTCGAAACCGTTTGTCCGTAGTAAAGGCGTGGCCCCCCACCCGGGGTCGAGCTCCTGGATCGCGTTGGCGTGATTGTTGCAAGGAGTTCAGGTGGCTCGTTTCACTCCGTGGGACAGGTCTTCGGGGGCCTCTTTCGGTAAACGACAAAATGGAGGGCAGCGGCAGTAAAGTCGTACGTGTTTTTTCGCTTATTGGACGAAAACAAATAAGGGAAAACTCATCATCCGGTCCCATTCAGTGCCGGCAATAAAAGAAGCCGAGCGAAATAAGGAAGAGCGTGATTGTGCGCCTCTTTCTCTTGTTTCATTCTCGACCGCAGTCGCTGGACCTTTATCCGCCCAACCCCGTCTCATCCTTCGAATTTCAACGAACTCGCTTTCTTTCCTCCCTTTCAAACTCTCTCGGCGCTGCGCTGCCTGGCTTAGAAATTCGTCAGGCTGCCTGTCGTCGACCGGCGTTTCTTTCCTCTCGATCCTTTGACTCGCGTCGCGTGGTACAAAGCTGGCAGAAACCGAAGGCGATATCGGGGACCGTTCCGTCAGATTATTTAATCGTCTAACTAACAACGTAAGCTTGCGTCGCGATTTATCGATTGACTGTCCGGATAAAATTCTTTCAGCGTTTCATTCTCCGGACAATTATAGGACCGTGAGTGTCCAGCGTTCGTATGTTTCCACGTCGTCTGCCGCGCGGAAACGACGCGCCCGTAGCGAGCTCGCTAAAGAATTTAACCACGTTTGCCGGAAGAGCGAACCTCGCTTTGCCGTCGCGGAAACCGGGTTTATTAGCAATAGACGTTGGCGTTTTGATCTTTCATTTCTCGAGAGGGAATCCCTCGGATGCATTTTGAATACCCATTGACGTTTGTCTCCGGACAAACGATGGATTCTCGAAGCCCAGGGGTTCTCCCGCGCACATCCGACCGTGAGAGAAGCTTGGGCGGCCCCGGGCATCCTTAAAAGCGGTCGCATAACGCAAAGGGCAGCATTCGGGTTAGGGGTCGTCTCGAGAGGCACTCGACGCGAGTATAAAGTCGACCCTTGTACGCTCAAGCGCGGGCTTAGCACTGTTGCTCCTTTCGTAGTCTTCCACGAGCGCGCGCGAAAGCCGGCCGGTAAAATGCCGCATTCTGCGTCCCTTTAAACCGCATACGCAACCGCCGCCGAAATTCCGAGCGACTGGTACGCCCTCGACGCGCACATAATAGCGTTTCGGGAGGTAATTGACAGAAGCTCCTGAAGAGAATACCGTTAGAAAGTGAAGGATACCATACTCCTTTGCTCTTATATGGAGAAACGGGTCTCTTTGGATTTAGTATACGTGTTTGCTTGCGTTAAGTATAAGCATTCGTTTGTTTAGCGTTTCATTCCCGAAGACAAACTTGCTTCAATTGAGGAAATTTTATGAAACCCAGATAAATTCGTCGACGCGATATTTAGCGGCAAAATGAGGCAGAAATGAGGGAATATAGCGCCGCACTGTCTTCCCGCACTCTTACGGCTATCTCGATAATTTTTCGTTGTCGGCATTCGATGATTCGGAGAATCACTGATATCCCGAGGTTGCGGATGATAATGCAATAAAGATGCAAATGCCGGTGCGCGGTGCCGGTGTCTTGATGCGCGCATAAAAGGCGATTCTGTGATTAGCGCCAGCTGAAGCTCAAGTGGTTTGCCACATCCGACGATCCTGCCTCTTGAAACTCGCTTAGGATTCACCCTTCCGCCGCTTTCCGCGAGAACTTGGAAACCCTCGTGAAAACACACTTATATCCGGATATGCCTTATCGTCATTGCGTAGATCAACGCTTGCACCAGGCTTATCTCTTGAAATCTCCCGTAATATTTCCCGTGAAATTTTCCTCAATTTTCGGCGCATCCGAGAGTTCTCACACGCGACCGCTATTGACGTGATATTTTCTCTATCAATTCTTGAAATATTAACAGACCGTTTTTGATTTGCAATTACACGATAGAATTTGAATTGAATTTCTGTTGACTTCAGGTGTCGTGAACCTCCACTGTTTTTATTAATCGGTAGGAGATATCAGAAGATATTTTTTCTTCTTAAAGATCCATCCTTCTCCAATTCGCGTGGGCGATGGCATCGTCGTCGCTAGATTGGAGTGTTCGCGCGGGTGAAGATGAGAGCCGGATTTCAGCTGTGCTTCTCCAATTCATCGCAGCAGCTTGTCTAGCTTTATAACCGGAGAGAAGTCGGCGAGAACGGGGAACTCGGGAAATGCCGGATTTCCTATTTGTACCAGGTTATTCGACGATTGGAAAGCACGAATTCTCATTCCCGTCCCGGCCGCCCATTGATTTATCACCCGTCTAATACACGCGCACGCGCGGGCTTGCTTTTATTATAGGATGTTCGATAAGTTATGAAGTACTTTTTTTCCCTCCGAATCGTCTCGCCTGAATCTCAAGCGAATTTCACATGTGAAAACGTTTCTTCATCAAGCGTTCGCGACACGGATAATTAATTAACCGCTGAGATGGATCGCAATAAAGATTTCCCGACGACGAAGCTTCTTTTCGTGTGAGTGCAGATAATGCGGAATGAATAGATAATATATTTCACCTCGCACACCTTAAGACCCCCGTCGTATGAAATCCCGTGCGACGTTATCCATTAGCCGGTGCGACACCGACTCGACGTTACGCTCGTAAAATTATGATAAATTCGCGGACTAACCAGATTGGAGTCTTAAGATCGCGCGAAATTAATCTGCTCGGATCCGGATGAGGAAAGAGCGAGGCAAGTAATGGTCGGTGGATTTTGTCGACCGACACACCACAGCAGGCGACGCGTAATCGAATCGAACATGACTGCGAGCTGTGCTAAAAGGATTAGAGTCGAAAACGGCGCTTGTGTTCACCCGTGTCGACCGGATCCGAGGGATTTTTTTTCTGATCTATGCCATCGATACGGCCTTCGTCGACGAGACGAGCGTTTTCAACCAGCTTGACAATGACCTAAATTCGTTTTTCAGTAATTTAATTTCATTCCAGTTTCATTCAATTCTCTTTCGGTAGAGACTTTCCGACTCGACCGGAGTTTCGTTCGTCCGTGTCGCCGGTAAATATGATCGCTGATATATCGTCTGTTTCATAAGAGTCTGGCCGACATATTTTCACATGTAACTCGAAATCTCAAATTTTCACTCAGATTGAAACACTTTCGTATCGCCCGTCGACGACGCTGCGGAAAAAAAAAGTGAATGCCAGTGGTGCATGAAACTGCTCGTCACGGTAACAAATGTATCGGATAAACGTAGCACGCCTCGCATTACCGTGCTCACGCGAGGCGCTTTCCCTTCATTCGGTTAGCCGACCGGGTGACGGGTCGGCGGCTACTCTCGATCTCATCGCGGTTTAGCGGGGGCGGGTCTGCTGCAATCGCGGGCGTGTTTTTACATCGTAACCCGACGGTAGCCCGCGAGAAGCAATTTACGATAAACCGTATTAGCGTTCGGCGGCTCGCAAAGCCGATCGACGTTTACCATCCACCGCGGAATCTTGTTAAGCTCTTTAAAGTTACGCAACGCTTTTCCGCGGCCGTCACTGTCCCCCTTCGTCGATTAATCGAATGCGTAAAGCTACGTGACGGCCGCGGGGTTTACGTTGTCGTGGTCGGCTGTGCTTACGTGGCGCTTGATCGCGCGCGAAAACAGCGATCAGGCTTACCGTGACGACCGACCAATCCGATTGCGAAGAGCAAGTCTCCCAACAAGTTACTCTTACTGTGATTGGGGGAGAGCCAACGTCAGATTAAAAAGAATCTCCCTTTAACTGAATGCCTCATTTGTTCGCGCGTTAGCGATCTGTCTTGGAAGTTTCTATGTAAGAACTATTTTATTACAATAACTACTTTCCTCCGTTCTTCCGAGAGTTCTTGATACGTTTCGAAGGGAGGAAGGAATCATTCTTTTTTCTCTCGAAACGCATTAGGACCGACCCAGTTTTGTTCGAAATTCGTGGCTGTAATTATTGATCCTGACGATAGGCTTCGAAGATAGAACCCTAATCACCGCGCGGATTAATTTAGTAGTTCGCAATTCAATCTTCTTCAATATTTACACGCCGCACAGTATCGAGAAAGCGTAGGGGCAGAACGCGTACAATAGGAGCGGCGACTGACGACTCACGATTAGCAGATAGACGCGAGTTATCACGCTTCATGGAGAATGCGCAACGGAGAAAACAATTTCAGGTCGTGAAGATGATTAACGAGCAGATCCACCGCGCTGAATTAATTTTCAGTCGGACGTAATCGGTTTAATCTTGATTCATACCGACGTTTCCGGACGTGGTGTCTCTGGGAGGGTTAAACGCGAGGCGAGGAAGAATCACCGCGGCGTAACAAAGAACGTAAACGCCGGCGAGAAGGCGATGCGTGATCGGGGCGCATACCAGCATGAAGCACGCGATGTAGGTATCCCGCCGTAATTGGCCGATAGGTACTCGCGGATTATGCACTTACGTGGGATTTCCCAGGGTCTGCAGGGGGATGCGCGGATCGATCGACGTACTCGCCCGGTATCGATAAGTCTGTTTACGCCCAGACACTATCTCACGTCGTTACCTCCTCGTTCCCGGCTCGTTAACGTGCGCGAACCGCTTTGGCGTTTAGTTACGTAATTAAAGCGTCGGCGAACTCGCGGATCAGACGGATAACTTGAATATCGGACCTTGATTTTAGTCTTACAGCACACTTCTCTCGCGTCCGCCTCTCCATTATCTTCCGCTTTGTCAGATTTCCAAAGAAAGAGAGAGAGAGAGAGAAAGAATTAGCTGTTCATATAACTGGAATTTAGTTATCAGATCTAGTTTTTAGCCGTGAGAACTAAAAATTAGATACGCGGATTGTGAAAAAGCATTAGCTGAATTAACTAAATTTCAATTGTATTATAGGGACTTAACTGAATTAACTGAATTAACTAAATTTCAATTGTATTATAGGGACGGCTAATTTTTATCCGTGGGAACTAGTTTCCCGCTGTGGGAGCTTCTTGTTCTTTCCGTATGAAATGTAGTTATAACAGCGGGCGCTTCGTGTTTTTCATTATTACATTATTTCATTATCAGATAATTGAAGGATCTCAGGGGAGCTCATTAATACCATTAACACCATTATTACCCGTACCAGTATTATCCGTTATTCCGACGTTGCTCGGAACAATTTAGCGGCTTCCAGCTCACGTTTCTATCCGCTGTCCGTCCGACGAGTCCGACAAGGATCTCGCTCGAAAGTGTGCATATTTGTCAGCGGGTACAATGTACTTGGCGTGCAACGAACCGCAGTTTGCCCGTGGCCGATTAGAGCGTGACAAATCGTGTCACGCTAAAACGCCGCCTTATGGCCGCACGACGTCTCGCGCCTCTAATTTCAACGGCCGAGTACGTACACGTGTTGCTTTCACACGTGGCGGAGCTGTGTGCGCGTCGGAGCAATCGCGGACACCGCTCGGCGCTAATCCCTCTCATTGCTCGTGTGCCACGCGCAGGACATGCAGTGTACCTAAGAGGTTTGGTCCTGTAAGTCCGCGTGCATTATCGCATGTGTGCACATCGCGATGCATCCGCATCGCGCGGTACGGTGTATGCGATCACGTGCGAGCGAGCGAAAACACTGTCTCTCGCATTTTCGATATTAATACCTTCGCAGCCCCGTTTCAACACGGCGATTACACGTCTACGTTCTTTGACGCGCTTGCGAGACGCTGTGCAAAGAGCGAGACTGCGTCGTGAAACTTTTGCGAAGAGCGGGACTTTCGACGAATATCCTCCGTCTCTCTCTCTCTCTCTCTCTCTCTCTCCCTATATTTCGATGAAGTGGAGACGCGACGGAAGTGGATTTCGTAAGGTTAATTGGAAAAATATATCGCCCGGATTTAGGATTGCGAGCAGATGCAGTTGTACTCGCGTTACCAAACCCACCTGCGCTAATTTCCCTCGCAGCTACCGCGCTACGCCCGTTTCCCGCTTTTATAGATACACCGTAGGCACGCATGACACACACGTAGAATTATGAATCATGTTGGTCGTGTAGGAGGGAACGTGATTACGAGTTATGCTTATCTCGCCTGGTTTCTCCTCCGGTCGCGTGCGTGTATACGTGCGTGCATGCTTCCACAGTTACGCGCAGGTATGCTTGCCAGCCTGTATCTGCGTATTCGTGTACACATACGCATGTGGTTATACGTGCATATGTACATTCGCGCCGCGCAAATCTGGTTACTCACGTCATGACGTCGAAGTCGCGCGCGACGTGACCTATGCGGCCTGTGCGTGCATCTCGTCGTGGTCAGCCATATTTCAGCGCGAGAAGAGAAACTCCGACGGGTGACGGAGTAGGTAATGCACGATTTCGCAGTGTGGATGGATAGAAATTAAAAAAAAAAACTGCAAAAAGAATTGCATCGGCCGGGAATCGAACCCGGGCCGCCCGCGTGGCAGGCGAGCATTCTACCACTGAACCACCGATGCTCGTAGTGATCTCTTTCCGAATTCGTTGGGATCTTGATATGGCTATTGGAGCAATTTTCTTAAATTTAATATCAATCTTTTCTTAAGAAAAGAGAAGAAATTGGACCCACAGTCTTTGGTAACATCGACAGATAAGTTCCACGTTGAATATGACAAATATACGACCAACATGTAGTGAGAAAAAAGTATTTAAACATTTATCTGTGGATATAAGGTTTATTTCGCGCCGAAGTAAATTTTATTTCGCAGAAAACACTTCGGTGAAATAAACTTTATATTCCACAAGTAAATTTTTAAGTACTTTTTTCTCGGTATACGTTGGAAATAAGTGACGATGAAAGGGGCAACGCGAATATGCAATTATACATTGAAAATAATTAAACGGTGTTTCACTGACCACATTTCTGAATTTGAAACAATAGCAAACTAAAAATAGTAACAATAATGGCAAAAAAGAAAGAACTCTCCCCGACGGGGAATCGAACCCCGGTCTCCCGCGTGACAGGCGGGGATACTAACCACTATACTATCGAGGAGCATGCATTGTGCTCCTCGAAATACGTGGCACACTTTGTTTGCCAGAACCAGGAAAAGAAAAAATTATATACAGTTTTCGGTAACGCATCGACAGACAAGTCCTACGTTGAATCTGACAAAGAACTCACGTGCGTTGAAAACAAATGACGGGACAGGTGGCGGTGCGAAAATATAATTGCCCGTTGGAAATAACTATACCCTGTTTCACTGATTAAGTCTCGAAATTGTAAATAGTAACGAGCCTATAATAATAAAAATCGATGATAATAAACAAACGAGTAACGGCAAAGAAATTCACCCCAACGGGGAATCGAACCCCGGTCTCTCCCCCGTGACAGGCGGGGATGCTAACCGCGATACTATCTCGAAGCGCGCGCTTCGAATATTCACGGAATCACACTTGTTCATACGCGCGACGTAACACGAATAGCGGGCGGTTATTCGAAGATCTCATTTCTCGTTCTTACGCCGGCCGGGGATTCGTGGGTGACGCGCGATTCAGATTCCCCGTCGTCGTCGAACGGTACGTTAGAACGCGATATTCGTCGGGTGTGCGGATTCCTTTTAATTTCCTCGGGATTTAATCTCCCGTACGGCCCCGTGCGATCTCGACGCCGAGATAACATTCATCGGTCCGTGATCAAGCGGCCGGATCCGCAATTTCGCGAGCTCGCGGATTCTTACGCCGGGCGTAACTGGCGGCTGGATATCGCGCGGGGTTATCTTTGTCGTGGAAACGAGCTTGTACAGAGGCATGTTCGGGGAGCGCAGCCCCGATAACTTTCACGCTCCCATCCCTCGGCATCGCGAGAATCGCTCGCTCGCTCGCTCGCGTACGCTGATACAAGATCAGAGATAACGAGCGTTTACATGGAAGAGGATTTGAACTTCGGGCCAAAGCGAGTGGCTCTCGTTTCAACCCTTCTAGACTCCTCCTCCCTCCGTCCACCTTTATCCTCGTCCGTTGCGCCACCCAACAGCAACAACGGGAGCAGCAACTGCGGCGGCGGTGGTAGCAGCGGCGGTAGCGGAACCTTCATTCCGCATTGCTCTAACACAACTTGCGGCTAGTAATTAGAGTAACAATGCAGGCCGCTCCTTGTAACCGCAAACTCCGCCGTCGGCGTGTTATGCAATTATTATAACTCAGGAGAGCGAAGGGCTTTATAACGATTGAAACTGCGCATCCGCGCGCCGCGTCGAGCGTACGCTTCGCTCGTGAAATGGCTCGGCTGCTTCGACGATATTGCGACCAAGTTTTCGAGCACACTCCTGTCGCCGCCGCCGCTTTCTCTCCCCCACACGCCGTTGTCGGGGTGATTTTGCAGCTACGAAAACTCGGCAGGCTCCTTTACTTTTTCTTTTTTCTTTTTCTTTCTTTTTTCTCCAAAGTAGGTTGTTCCGAAAAATGGAAAATCGATGGGCTGGTTCTCGGCTGTACCGCGGCGGACGTTTAGGAATATTAATCTCGGCGGTAACATGTTAAGTCTAAGTGTGGGAACCATTCAACAATTACGTCACGTTAGACTTAGCTATTTTCATCCCCCTCCACCTTTTCGTTCACAATTTCGTCACCAAGTATTTGCCCCTTTTCGATATTACGTGACACGTGGAATTGCAGTCCCCTTAGTCGACGATTTTCTTCCTGATGTAGTCTTAAGAGATCTATGATGTTACTTCGTCGCCAAGATCGCGGGTGTTAATCTCAGGGTTAAAGCAAAATTTAACGCATTTTACCCGCTCGAATATCCTCACGTTGAAGCTGCGCACCGTGCTACAATTAACAGCTTGTAAAATACAATGGTAATAAAGTGGAAGCGCAGCGAGCAAGAGAGAGAGAGAGAGAGAGAGCGGAAACGTTTCGGTTAGGACGTACTGTATGTGGTTAAAACACTGACTCAACACTGCAGAGAGAAACTGTCACATAAATCCCTCGGAGGACTTCGCGCGAAATTCAAGTTCCACATGCGTCCATAAAGCTTAAGATCGTCGCATTTCGCCCTCTCTCTCACTCTCTCTCCTCCCCCTCCTCATCCTGCCGTCTGAAACCTTCGATGAAATTTCGACGGATTTATAGCGGCGGAGTCTTGAAAGCGCAACGGATCTAATCCATGTTCCCAGTGTATTTCCGTCGGACGCATGTCGATATCGAGAAAGGCGGGTGAAATATCTCCTCCTAGATCGCTCAAGGCATAGGCTTATGCATGCAGCCCGAGACGCGGAGGGCTGCCCTCGAATACAACGCGATTCCGATTGCCGATATCGAGAAAGGGCGGACGCCAACGACGGTGGGGGAGGGATGAGCGGTGGGGAATGACACGGGAAAAAAGTTAAGTCAACTAATGCGCGAGAACGGCGGTGTAAACCGTCAATCCGACAGCCCCGGCAACAAGCGTCCCCACTTCCCCGTCAATCAGGCTAAGCCTCTTTTCGTGGACTTAAGACCCGTGGTAGACCCGCCGGGTCGAGCGTAGGAGAGAGAATATCGTCTAAACACTCCGAAGACTTCTCGATCTCAGGCGCGTTCCGGAGAGGAACGAAGCTCCGCTTCGCTCGCGGCAGGGCGGCAGGAGGGAATTAATCTCGTTTTACTTCTGCGTCAATCAATGAATTTCCACGGTCATTATGGTGGCTCGATCCCCCGGACTCTCTCGCGCGGACCGATGTAATTTCATTTTTATTACATCGACAATTGAATTGACGTAACGATCAATTACGCAGCGCCGGGAAAGGAAGGAGGGAGGATTTGAAGGGCTTCCGTGGAACGGGCTCCGTTTGTCGAGAGCCACCGTCGTCGTCGTGAGATTCCGACGATAGCGACGCATTGCAGTCGGACGGATGGATGGTTCGTAGAGTGGAACGGCGCGATGATAGGGAGATAAAGAAAGAGAGAGAGAGATAAAAGCGCGGGTAAAAGTGCTGTTAGTCGTTTCCGGACGTCGTGACAAACAGCCGTGAAAATCAGTCGTTTTCCCGTAATGAGACGCGGGAGCATTTAAAAATGATTGGCGGGCGAATCCCGCGACGAGGCGACGAAGAGACGCTCCCGTTTTAATAGGGAAACTCTTTAAAATCGAACAGCGTCTCGCCCGTTGAACTCACGTCGGCGTCCTTTGAGTAATTATCGACTCGTCTGGACAAGGTGTCGATGAAGGGCGTAATTAATGTCCCGTCTTCCTCGCTTCCCTTTAGCCCGATCATTATTAACTAGCGTGAAGTATAATGAACCGCGCTAAGAGGAAGACGAGAAGCGGATACATCGCGAGCCGCAAGACGTCCCGTTATCGTGTAACGATTCACTCGACAAGTCTCGGCGGGTCCTCCGATCGTAACGACGTTCCTCCTCGCCTCCGCCGAGCGCGAAACGTACGGTTTCTCGACGTGGCCATAATTTACCACCGCAGGTGGCTCCCCCCGGCGTTCGGTTCTCCGGGAAATCTCGGCCTTTCGTCGGGATCCATTTCTTCCCGCGATCCCCGTCATTTTGTATATTTGCCCGCGCGAAATTCACCGCCGGCTTCGCCCGGGGCCGGAAACGATAACGAGTGTATTACATCATTGTTACAACTCTCTCTCTCCCAGCCGCTGACTGCGCAGCTGTTTTTCTTTTGTCGTATCGGACTCGAGGGTTTCGTTTATGAACCCAATTCGTCCTTCCTTCGTGCAGTCACTCGCGGATCATTTCGCTAATGCGTCACTTCGGGAATACGGAGCGACTAAACAAGATCTTGTCGCCGCGGTGAGACATCGCTTTGCGGAGATTTCCGTGAGAGACTCTCGCGACGACGAATGCTTCGATCTTCCTGGGTGTCGTCGCTCTTCGTCGAGCATATACGCGGTCATTGAGAGAGAGAGAGAGAGAGAGAACTCTGCCGGAACTTGAAACATAACTAACTAAGCGAGTTCCAACCGTACCGACGAGATCTCCTTAAAGTTCGTAGGATATTCAACGCTCCACACAAATAATTACTCAGCTCTTTGCTAAATAGCATGCGACTTATAATTGAAAGGCAAACCTTATTAAAGATAAACCATCGTTATTTAAATGTAAGCGAAGCTCCGATTCTGTTACACAGCCGTCCAGTTACTCAAGCCACTTTGCTTCTGTTCAAGGTTAAATTTATCGTCACTTCTATCGCCCTTTGGGGCGTACATGGAGAAATATCCTAACCGGCTGGCCCATTTAAATCGTACCGCTTGCGTTTTTCCACCTGCCATCCGCTTTACACGAGACGCGCGAGTCGCGCGACGGTCGAGCGAAACGTTTCCCTCGCAATTAGCAGCGATCTTCCGGCCGGAGTCTGTCATTATCCGAACCCTACCGTTAATTCGAAACGGCCTGACCTTTAAAGCCGCCTTAAAGGCGGATCGATAGTGCTCGCTTGGAATTACATTGACGCTCGAGATCGATACTAACGAGGTAGTTGTAGCGCGCTAATTACGAGGACGTCGTAATCTCAATGGCTCCCCCTTACACTTGACGCGCGCGCGTTTTATTTCCGCCGGCGAAACTCGAACGTCGCCGGGCCCGTTACTTTCCACGTCGTGCTCCGTTTCGCCGGGCCCCGAGGTACAGACGAAATAATCGACGGAGATTCGACACCCGCTGCGACACTCGTCCCGACGTTCGCTGAATATAATAGAGCTTGTCTGTTCCGAAACTGTGTGTTATCGCGTATCGTCGACGCGCGCGCGAGCCACTCCCGAGCCAGTCGAGGGGGCTGACGAGAGTTAGGGCTGTCTGTTTATTAACGACCGGGACGGATATGCGAGAGTGCTGCCGCCGGGAAGCGCTATCGCGGAAGAAAATGCGCCCCCGCGGGATAATCGATTCCCAGGAGGACGTATCGTGGATCGTTCGTGTCGCGACCGATAAACCCCTGTTCCAGCTTTTCCGCCGGGGATGCGAGGGTGGCGCGAGTGGCAGGTGGCGGGGGGGAGGGGAGAACACCGATAACGTTACGGTAAATCGACATTTAACGCGAGTGGATCGCGCGAGGACGAAACGGCGGCGAGATAAGGCGAACGAGCAGACACGTAAATGGCTGGTGGCGCGGAGTGCCGCTGGAACGGATAAAAGGTTCGATCAGCGCTCTCCGCTCTTCCCGTCATACACTGGATTATCCGCGAGGTTTTGCGAGATCACGACGGGACCACTCGACCGTCGAAGATCAACCCCGCCGGTCATGCACTCTCGTTCCTCTATCTTCCCTTCTCTCTATCCTTTCCGCAGGATCTACCCAATCTTCGCGGCCTCCCCCTCCCCTTCTTCCGGAACCATCAACAAAGTGGTGCCGGACTTATCGACGTCGACGGACGTCTGTCGGCTTTTCACAGCTCCGTCAGGAAATCGTTTCTTATTTTAGGAAAGTCGGGGAAAACGCCGGGAATTACGGGATTTCCCCGGTGGCGTTCCGTGCCGTCAGAACGCGCGACGCTTTCGGCGCTTGCGATTCCGACATCGCGATTAGCCCTTCGAGCGCAGACTTTTGAAAGGTCGCTCGCAGCGCGAACAGGCTCATATTGACCTTGCGCGATTCTCTCGGTTACACATCTGAAAACTGGTGAAAGGAACGATATTGAGAAAATAAGAATAAAGTGTAAATCTTCGGTTTTAATGTGTGATTATGCATTCATGGAAAGTCAAGTTTCAACTGGGAAAATATTTGAATTCAGACAATGACCCCGCGAACAGTAGTGTTTTATTTTAAAATTTGCAATTTCATTATATTACTATGAACTACGACTGCAGGTCGATGAAATTAAAAGGTGGTTCTACGGCAGAAAAATACAATGTGCTCTCGAGAAACATTTTCTTTTGGACCACCGAGAAGAGAGTGTTTTAAAATATCGAAAATATTTTTTTTTGTGAAGAAAGGTGCTAAGAAGTTGCAAAATTCTTAAATTCACTGGTAGAAACGCTATTACTCTTGAGAACTTTTACAACGATGGAAATAAAACAAGGAATCGGACGTGCCGGGGCGCGCAAATGGAAACGTCGGGCGAAAAGCACGCGGAGGACATTCCCGCGTGAAAATGAATCCTTTCCGCGCGCGTAGGTTGTCGCGCGACGACATACCGTAGATGCGCCGAAGATGTTTTCCGGATGCGGACGGGACGGTGTCTCAAGGAAGTGACACAGCGGTGAGATCATGGCGCAGACAATCGGAGATCCGACGTTTTAAAAGCACTCCGGAGAGTGCATCTCGTGATATTTGTTCCGTCCCGGAGATCCCTCGTCGTCGAGAGCGGTCCTCTGATCGTCGCCTGCCGGGATAGCCGCCTCCTCTGTCGATCCATCGGATTTCGAGACGGCAAAACCGAGGATGCGAGGTTACACGGTGCGTGCGGGAAAAGTTCCTCCTCGGCGATTCGATCGCCGGCGCTAAATGCGCCGTTTGCGGCTGCTCGTTTTGACGGAACGTCGTTCGCGTCGGCCGTGTGCGTGAGTTCCGCGGCAAGAGGAGGAGAGGAAAAACGGCGAATAAAGATATCCCTGTGCGCGCACCTACGCGGAAGTTCTCGGCTGCGGCGGAATGTGGCAGCCGGTTGTTCAGAGGCGTATCGCGGCGGCTTTGCGAAATCGTTTCTTCGCCGAGCGAGGGTGGAATACTCTTCCTTCGTGCCTCTCTCTTTCTCTTCCTCATTTCAGGCGAAATACGCCCCGAGTCTCACGGTAATACACGGACTTTCTTCGCGGGGCTTTTTCCCCCTTAATGGACGGCCGGAGTCGCCGCACCGCGGGCGGTCTCGCACGCGATTTGCATCGAGGAGGATGTCCGTTTCACGTGCCACGTGGCCGTTTCTCGGTGTCGACGTTACACCACGCGGTCTAAGAAGGCGAATATACGGGGCCGTCGCCTTCCGAGGAGGCGAAATACACCCAGGTGTAATCGGCATAATCGGAGGATGCGAGGAAGGGGCCGACCGAATTTTCCCGGAAGCCGCGGCGCGTGAGCGTTGCGATTTCTGCCGACGATCGCATCGATTGTGTCCGTGGCAATTAGGTACGATCAGCGCGCGATGACGTCGCTAAAACGACGATCGGCCGGTTCTTCACCGTGTAATAAGCACCTGCATCGCGGTTAGCACGCGATTAGTCACACTTATCGCACAATTGATCGTGTCTAATCTTAACGTGCATCTGCCGAGCGCGAGTGCCGCACGCGTTTTTCTCCCCCCTCCTCTCTCTCTCCCTCACCGATTCGTCGTTGTCTCGTTGCGGCAAATGTATCGGGGTGAATAAGAGGTTCGTCGTTTTTATTTGCTTCTTTCATTTAACGGTTCGACCTTATTTGTCCTTCATTTATGCATTGTCTTAGTATTATACATCGTACATTAGACAATACCGTCGTTCGCTCCCCGTTCGGAAAATATCCGCGGAAAATGGGACAGTGGTGAGTGGTTATTCGGCTCGCTTGACCGAGCGCCGTCACGCCACGTTAATTTCCGTTTCCGCGGAGTCGAAGTGGCAAAGTTTAAAGCGTAGGCTCGTTTAACAGTTCATTAGCCGCGGCGCGCTTTCGTCTCTGAATTATGCAAAAAGTGGAGCGAGCCTCTCTTTCTCCCTTTCTTTCCTCTTCTCTGTTATCTCACTCCACGGAAGCACGTTTCGCGGCCACTTTCGTATCTCGTTTGCACGATCCCGGCCGATCGTGCCGCGAAATTCCGGGAACCGCAGAAGAATTCTCGCGAGGGCCGCGCGACGTGCCGCGAATATTCGATTTCCTCACCCCGTGGCTCCTTCCGCTTTGCATCCCCGTTCGATGACCGGTCGCTGTTAAAAAATACAATCGACGCGGTCGCCAAGAGCGACGAGAGCGAGGTGTCATCGCTGCTCACATTTATGCCGTGGCCGTTTCGTAGCCGGTGGCGTCGCGAGAACGTTCACCAGGGTGAGATACTTTAGCAGCGCGCTCGTCAGGGGAGCGATATCGTCGACCTGCCGCGCGATATGTGTCTACGCGGCGACACGGTATATTACAATATTAAAATTTCGGATGCGCCGTTCCCCTTCGCTGAACGAGATGCAAGTGGCACGGGCGACGGATTTATTTTTCATGCCGGTACGGTCGCGGGAACATGAGCGCAGTCGAAATTTCAACGGCTGCGGCTGAGCGGCTTCAACGAAAATTGCTTCCGCCCGAGCACGGCGGATGTCGGCCGCGAAGGCGCGCGCTGGCGAGCGTGATGCGCCGGTGATTTAGGGGTTCGCGTCGTTCGCACCCGCGAATCTCTACCGTCGCGATATATTCATTATTGTCCCTCGAAAAACGCCTCGTCGCCGAAGCCTGCGATTTCACGCTGCCGCGTTTATTTTCTCGCATCCTCCGTTCGACGCGCGGTTTTCCCGGATAATTTTTCTCACAAACGCCGCCGTTGCGCGATCGCCCGTAGCTTGAGAGCTTCGCGTTCCCGTGAATAATAACATCACCTGACGGCAGGTGGTCACGATCGAGCAAGTTGTGGACCGAATTGCGGTTTTCAATCTCCATCATGCCGCGATTATAACGCCGTAACAGCGATAGCGGTAAACAATTGACGGGAGAGAACCCCGGCCCTTCGACTCGCCATGCGTGAAAATAGCGCGGGCGAAATGGCCTGGTGAAAAAATTCAACTTCGCTCCGGGGCGCATTATTTTCGGCCAGTTTGATCCGATTTCATCCGATACCGAAATACACCGCGGCTTCTTTATGCGAGCGGCGATTTCATTTCCGTCCGTTGCTCCACGCCGGGGATATATTTATCGCGGGTAACTTCTCGCGAAGGTGGCAAATCGTCGGCGAAATATCGCGGTGATTCGCGCGCGCGCCTTGAAATCATTTAATACGGCTTGAAACTTCCGAGTGCGCAGTCGCGCATTCAGCGTTTGAGAATTAATGTTTATGATACGATTTCCCAAGCACGGGCCCGTTAAAGCATTCTCGAAGTTGCCGCGTTGTATATACGGGCCGCCGTCGAAAATTCGACGCACGATTTGTCGGGAGGTGGTTTCGCCGCGCTTTCTAAACCCCGTTTCGCACCTACCTGTGCCGCCGAATTCCCCCGGTCGAGCGGAACGACCCGCGCGGATTCGCCGCTATTTCGCGGTCACGACGACGAACGACGTGGATGACGACATTTTCTGCATTCCGCGCATGCCACTTGCACGATTAAGCAATTGGAACAGCGAAATGTTCTTCTTTAATTCCCCTGAACGCACGATTTTGCCCGAAGAGCTGCAATATAAAGTGCTAAAATAATTTCTCTCGATGTTATTGTCTTTTTATTTACGGAGGGATTACCTTTGGCACATTGATTACAAGTGGAAACTCAATACCTAATTTCGGGCTTGTGCGTTAAGGGATTAAATATCCCTTACACGATAACGATTTGTATAAGGAGAGTGAAATGTCGGCCGTAAGAAGAGGGAATTACACCGTCGCAATTACGGCCTACTATCGATTTTGCCATTATTTCGTCATCTAGGACGAGATCGTCGAAGAGCAATCTGGGTCATCGGGCGGATCGTCAGATGACGAATTAATCGGATACGTTCCGACGCGTATGCAATATCAGTCTGTAATTAGCTCGGCGCGACCGTCCGATCGCTCGCTTCTCGTCTCGGTAATGGCAAAATAATGAACCGATCGATATTTCGACGGCATTATTATTGACACTGTTCCATCCGCGCGAATCCGGCACGCAACGAAGTAATACCTGGAGATTAGTTCAATTCCGCGAAACGTAAGAGAATGACGAGAAATAAAATAGATTGAGCGTAATCGCTTCGGAAACGCACGCTCTTTTCGCTTCGATTTTTCATGAGGAAGAAACCGAAAAGGGTATCGAAAGTGAAGGGGGGAGGGCTTCGAAAATACCGGGAAATATTTCAAGCTCGCCATAGCGCACCGAAGTTAATACGTGTCCGCTCGGTGCGCTCAGCCGGTATGTATATCACGTGCGAAGATGCTCCGAAGAAATGTAGAAATGTGCGCAGCGAGAGACTCGGGAAATTCGAGGGAGATATTGATTCCGGAAACGTTCTCGTAACGAAGGCGTGACCCGCGAAAATTAAGGTTCTCTCCCGGAGTGCCGGGAGATGGAACGGCTTCGCACCATGAATATATGCAAATTGTAACTTGTTTACTTAATGCAAGTGCCTATTCACCCCGTAGTGTCCTCCGGTTGGTTGCATCGTCGCGACGACGACGACGAGTGCACGCAAGGCTGAGAATTCGTTCGCTCCGCTCGACGACCTATACCAAATGTATATATGTGTATATATACCGCCTGTATGTAAATACACTTTCCCGTCTGCAAAACTACCTCGAGTTTCGTTACCGCAATTGTTTAGTCGAACTTCTTGAGAAAGCATCGGTGGGAGAGACGACAACCGGCGCGTGTAGTCGCCCTTTGTTTGCAATTTCTAATATCGCCGAGGTGAACAGCGAGTGAATTTCACGGGATTAATCGCGCGCTTTCTATTCAAATGCGATTCTTCCGTATACTTCCCGCGCGAATTTCCTCTCGCCGCCGGGTTCTCGGGCAGCGATTCGCCGCAATGGGAACGACGATTCAGGCCGGAAAAGAGACGGGAAATACCAGATATATCTCTGACGAACATCCCCGACATTTTGTTTCCGAAACGGTAGCGAGGTCCAGGCCCGCTATTGAAATGTCGCGAGAAAGCGCGTATTTCCGTCACAATCCCCGCGCGTCGCTATCTCTTCAAGTTCACCCTCGCATTTTGCGCGCCTCGCTTTGCTTTATATATTTAGTGCGATCGCCTAGTGGTATCTCCGGGCTGCAGGCCGCGTGCGAGCGTCGCTCGTCAAACTTATCGCGCGATTGTCGCGCCTACCGTCCTCCCGCACTGTTTTACTGCGAGCGTCTCATTTGCGTTCGACGCTATCCATATTCCGCGTGTGCATAATGCGATACGATCGCGAATGTTCGAAATGTATGTACGTGTACCTACCTCTCTCTCTCTCTACCTAGCTACCTACCTATTCTACGGCTGGCAGTGATTGCAAAGCTCCGGGGAGCTCCGCGAACGTAATATCCGACTCGGTGTATACCGAGTTGGAATACACGGTGGGTAGTAGTGTTATGTAATTTATTGACTTAATTATTCCCCGAGCCTTTTCGGTCTCGGGTTTAATCGTACGTAGAATAAATCAATGCAAGTGAAACTGGTCTCGCGGACTGGTTCGTCGACGTATCGACGACTACAGCCGGGTGAAAAGTATGTCGAATATATTTATATATGTTCGATATAATCACTCTTACGAAAGTATGCGAAGTTTTTGAGACTCTTTTGATCGCATCAAAATTACAGGAAATATGGCGTCATACGTGTGAATCGGCGGATTCGAGTGTGAGCGAGTGACGCTAAGCGCAAGGTGCGAGAGCCGTTCCTGTCTTACATCGGTAACATCGTAAAAGCTCAAAGAAGGGGGAAAAAGGAGCGATCGAGAAAGAAAGAGAGAGAGAGAGAGAGACAGAGAGCAGCCAATTTATCAGCGCGACGGTATACGCTGAGATACGCGCATTCACACGGCGTCTCTTCGCGTCGTAGCGCGAATGCGTAAGTCAGATTACGAGGTGCTTAACTTCCGCTGCCTCGTCGAAGGATCGCCGAAGGGGAAAAATACGTGTCGTCATGACGTGCGAGAACGCATTCACCGAAAGATACGTTCGCGAGACAGCGCGAGAAGCGATATTTTACGGTGGCCGCGTAAGGATGCGCGCCAAGTGCTCGGAGAACCTTTAAGGAGGACGTTGATAAGCGCTGTTTTATCAACTCGCGTTCGTGTTTCGTCAACCTGAGCGTGGCTCTCGACACGGGCGGATATCACGTGTTTCTCTCATTCGGCAACTCAGTTTCGTAGACGGGACTCCTGTTCTCCCGATTTTGTTTCCGCTGTATGCAACGGGAAATCCACGCCAGTATCCCCTGTTTCGCTGTACATAGGATCGGGGGAGAGTAATTACTTCGTAATATCTCTATTCCTGTAAATCCAGCGGACAGCCCTGCTAAGTACCAACGTAAAACGTCGATAATCCTATCATCGATAGATTAAAGCTCGCCAGTCGGAACGTCGTGCTTATGGCATAAATCCGCGGCGAATTGCCGTCGAATTGGCTGCCATACCTCACTCGCTAATGCGATATTCTGATTTGATTAAGCGGAGGGGATTTCTAAAGACCACTTAAATCATGCAAAACCGAAGCATACGCCGCGCGTGCTTCTCTATCTCTTCGTACACGTACATACGTAGAATTCTCTCGCTTCTCTCTTCTCACGCAGTCGGTGCGACGACTGACATACTTTTTTTTATATCATTAGCGGATTACACGGTTCGCGTGGTTGGTAATTTTTTCGCGAATAATTTGTCGCAATATTATCATGACTTCGTCGAGCGAGCGGGATTAAGCGGGGATTAAACGGCCGCGCGCGCGATCTTTGAATGCCGCGCTGGGAAACGGTTTTTACTTCGAAAATTTTCACTTCAAACTTATTTAATGAAAACGCAATTCGCGTCCGCGCTTTCTCATTGCGCGAAACCGTTTCCGCCGGTGCGCCTGAATTTTGCGGACGCGCGATTCGAGACCGCGCGTGTGTTTTTTTTCGAATACCGCGGTAAATGGCACGACACGGCCGTGTGTAAATAAATCCCGTTGTGAGAACGCACTTCCGCGCGATGTAACCCCGAAGGAAGAAAATCAACGAGCTTGATAATTAGCGGGGAAAACTTTGTTACGCTCAATTAAGCCGTCAAGTCCGACGGTGAAGCGCGTTCGTTAATTACCGTCGGATTGAACCGTCAGGTCAACGTTGTAGGACGTGGACGCACACTGCGGCGAGCACAATATCGCATCGCCGAGACACGGAAACGCGGTGGAGGGAATCAATTCGGACGGTCACGTAAGGGCGCAGCGCTCGTGTGAAATTTGTCCGAGTCGCGGATAGATAGCGCGCTTTCAAAATTTTCCAGAGAAACGTTCCGTACAACCCGACCGGCGTCGACAATGGCGGGACGCGCGTGATAAGCCGAGAATAGGCGATCGGATCTCCGCGATGGAGACGTTAAAACGGAGAGGACGGTGGCGGGAGCTCGTTGCGCGCCTTAGCAATCACGCGGTAAATCACGGCGCGGTTGTAACTACTGTAAACGAGAGCCGATTGGTCATCTCGCGGTGATCGATGATCGAAGTAGTCAGTTATCCTCCGGGGGGATACGTGCGCCGTACCAAGTAATTGAAACGTGTCCCTGCGGTATTATTTATTGCCGGCTATAAATCGAATTTACCTACCTGTGTGTGCGCTCGCGCGTGTGTGCGCGCACACCTTTGCACATCGCGCGATCGGATTTATCGCCGTCGTAAAAAGCCCACCCCACTCTCCTCGACTTTCCCGCCCGCGCGTATTAGCCCCGGCACTTTCCGCTTTTCGCGGAACGCTTCCATATCTCGTTACACGCGCTATCGACACCAATCGATTTCCAACCGGAACGGCGATCTCGTTGTTCGCAACGAGACCTTACGTCATCACGCGACCGACGTATCGTTTTGTACGTGGACGGCGAGAATTCTGTTGAAGGTGTGCAATTACAATTTACGCGCGCGAATGCAATTAACGCCGCTGTATACCATCGCTGTGTACGATTCTCGCGATCATCGCGATGTGAGAGTCGATATCGCGCGTCGGCGAAGATGACACACGAGGACGTCGACCGGCGCGTCGACGTTTTATCCTCCTGACGGATATCGGCTTTATGAAACCGCGGGTAATCTCGGGTAAACGATTCAACGTCGGCTACAACTTTCTCACCCGCTGCGAACGATCCTCGAAGCTCTCCCTCCCCTTTCCCCCCTGCGTATTCTCCTTCGCCCACGGTGGAGCTCCTCCGGTACGAGAAGATCCTTCGAGATCGTCGGGCGATGAAACGCGATACACACTTCGGCAAATTTATCGGAACACCGACAAAGAAATCCCAGGCTAAGGAAGAGGGCAGGGAGAAAGGGAAGGAGGAGAGGCGAAAGGGAGGGAGAGAGGGGAAAAAAAGATTCACGAAGGATCTTTCTCCCGCGGTATCGGGGAAAGTTTCCTTTAATAGATAGATACATGAAAAGAGAGCTTATATTTTACGCGCAATAAAGCGGGATACTACGTACGCGATCTCCCGGATGTTGCGGCAACGGGGATAAGCGCGGAATCCTCGCAATTAGAATAGCGATCCCGAGGATTGCCGTGGAAATACGTTCGCCCGCCGTGCGGATCTCGTTCGGGAAAGCGGCGAAAGCGCAATGGAGCTTCCTCTCGGGAAAAGCGCGTCGAGGTCGCCGTCATATTTGCGGGACGTTCGAAGGCGCATCGCTAGTCGCGCGACGAGTGAATCGGTAGAGAGAGAAACGGCGGGCCAACTCTTCCGCGGAGGTCAGGTGAGTAGATAGGTAGAAGAGGCGTCGAGGGTGGGAAAGAAGAGGGGGAACGTTCGTGTTTCTCTGAAATTTCCCAATCCTCCTCCGTCCTCCTGCGCCCGCTATATATCTAAAGTCTCTCGAAAGCGTTTTCACGCGGAATTGAACCCCGACGAGTGTGCGGCATCGCCCGGATCCTTTTCTCCTTCCCAACGGGGGTGCGGCGGCTTCCACCCTCTCCTATTCCTTATCGCGCTACTCCCGCCTCGCCCGTCAAAGCGCTGCCACCTCGTTTCTCTCTCGGCCGCGCGGCGTCTGAATTGTCGTAGATTTTCTATGGGCGTACCGTCCGTAGACCGTCGCGGCCGACGGGGGAAACTCGCTCGAGAAAAACCTGTTTATATTCGTGGTCGCGCGAACGAGCGCGCGCCTGCGACGTGCCACGAAAAATCGTGCAACTTTATCTCGTTCGTTCGAGCCGGCGAATGCGCGGACCCGGCGCTTTTCCCGCTTCCCCTCGTTGCATCCTCCCCTCGTCGTCGTTGCTATTTTCTCTGTTTTTCTCTGTCTCTCTCTCTCTCACTCTCGTTGTATCGGTACTGCCGAGGCGCCTCGTTTTTCTCACCCTGCCCTCCCCCTTTCGCGGTCGCCACTCGTTCCCTCCTTATGTTCCGTTGTTTCGCGGAGTTTATCCCGGAGTTGCCAGCACGCTTAAAACACGGTCCTTCAACCCCGCAAATTTTCCGCCCGCGAAATTTCGCTCGCGCCGGCTTGAATAACCGCGCGGTGCTCGGAAAGAACCGCTGATGCTGGCTCGCTTTTTCGCGCGGGCGTGCACAGAAATTCTCCCGGCGAAAATCGCGAGCAAGTATCGTCGACACTTCGGGAATTTATACCGGGAACAGAAGGTAGGCGGTGTGTGTGATAGCGAGCGGTTAGAGATTTAATCGCGCGCATTGTCCGCCGGGAGTTATGTCCGAAGAAAATTTGCATCGCCGAAATTTTTGCCTACTTCCCTTCAGGAGGCCGACGGCCCTTTTTGCAAAGGGTTAATCGCGCCTCGCGATGCAAAAAAAATTCGCCCGAAAATAGTGGGCGGCTATTTTGCGTTAACGGGGCGCGAGCCGTTTAAAACGTGATTGCGAGTAAGGGGGGCGCGCAGTATAAACGCAACCATGCGGAAAATGGCTTTCTGAAATACGTATACTCCGTAATGAAGTTTACACTTCGGGATCTTGTTACTCGATTTAAATTGCGGAGGAAATTACACGGGATATTCAACACAATCCCGCGAGTCGTGCGTCACCGGGCCGATAATCTTCTCCGTCAGTTTGATTGATCTACAGCCGGCATTCGGATTACCCGTTATTTTCGTAATGAGGCGAGCGTCGACTTTTTTTTGCGCGCGGGAACGCTCGAGAAACGAAATGGAAGAAATGTACGACTCACCCATTCCAGTTTCGTAACTTAGCCCTCCGAGTACCGCGAGCGTGATCGCGAGAGGCGAGCGGAAAGTGTCGCGATCACGATAGCGCTTTTTAGAACTCGACGCAGAAATGCACTTGGATGTCATTAGGCTTCGGAATAATCGTGCAAGTTACGGTACTTCTCACGCGTTCTTGTCATGGGGAGAAATAATAATGTAGACGGTGAGAAAGATTTTATACTTGTGTTGAAATCGGTCCTCGTTAAAATGTTTAACATACCCGCGCGTTGATTCAACTCTTTTTCATTCACGGTAAAGCAGCGAGATTTTGCTGATCTGTGAGTTCGTGCGTTCTTCTTTGTTTTTTTCGACGGGTGAAAATTTCGTTGACGCGGGACGCGCCTCCGTCGCCGCGTAAAGATCCGCGAAGATAGATAGGACGAGTCTCTCTCGTAGCGCGACGACATTCTTGCGAAACTCGTTTTGCCGCCGCTTCTATCTTACGCCTTTCTTCCCCGTCCGCAATCTACCGACGACTGCGCGGCTTTCCGCACCGGCAATTCTTTCCTTTCTTTCCCCGCAGCTTTTGCGTGCGTCGACGATTTTAACGCTACAAAATGTTTTTTACCGTGCGAGGACAATCGCAGCGAAACGGTGAAACGGTGCTTAATCATTTCTTCTCGTGTGTTTGTTGCAGGTGAGCACAATATATCGACATTTACCGAAGGCCTGCGATGCGCGATGAACCACGGCCGGTGGTCGGCATCTTGAGCGATTTATGGTATTTAACGCCGCGGGTGGTTTAACGTTTCAACGCGGGCCAAAAGTGTGAAACGCAGCGGTCGCAGGTACGTGGCTGCATGGCGCTCTTTTCGTGCGCGATATAATGTATCACCATTAAAACGCACGAAAGTGAGTTATTACTATCGTCAGGCGCAGCCGCGAAAAATCTCGCGGCTCGATAAGCGCCGCGACCGATTACTTACGACGGTTCGATCTCTCTCTCTCTCTTCCCCCCTTTCTTCTCTCGGTACTAAATAGAACAGATCGAAAAGGTAACGGACCCGGGCGACACTGTCGTCGTGTCTAATTACGTCGTCGATCGATTTCGAATTACGACTCCGACCGGAGCGACCGCCGCCGGGGCGCAATTAACGGGGCGGCGGGCGCAAAAATGCGCACGGGAAGTCGGGCTAATTAACTTTTAAACGCGACAGCCGATCGCGTCCGCCTTGATTTAAACTCCCCGTTGCGTGCGAGGGGATGTCCGTCCTGCGGAGGGTCTCTCTCGTCGTCGTCACTACGTCGCTGTTTGTACGCACGTGCGAACGTGCGGCCACCGATAAACCCCGCGCCGGCATAATTGCAGCGCGCCTTTGACGCACCACCTGGATTTGCGATACGTCATTTAATTACTCGGCGCACCCGTATATTAAGCGAATTCATCGAACGTCCTTCTGGTAACGTGGGAATATTGCGCGTTGCCGCTAACCGAACGCTTAACGAGCCGAAGGCACGTTAATTAAGCATTGCCGCTGCTAATGCAAATTCGCGCGCGGTTCCATTCGACGGCGCTGCGCGCGAACGGCATCGCCGGGAGAGTTATATCGGAAAATGGAGAAGCGTCAATTACTATGAATATACGCGATGATCGAGAAACTTGGATCGAGGACGGCGCGTTGTCTGTCGGTTTCGTCGGCCGGCTGATTAATTAACGCAGCTCGGGCCGCGCTCGCGAATTGACCGACTTCAGTTTGAAATCGGTTTCTTTCTCTCGGCCATATTGCCGCCACTTAAAACTCCTTTGCTCCCCTGCACTGAGAAGCCCATTTAGTTTAAGATAACCAAGTGGATTTTTCAGTGCGAACAGCTCGAAAAGTGCCCACTGTTTGAATTATTGATCTTAGATAGAAGATGTCCTTTTGAGGGATGATTCTGCGTATGATAATATTTTTATAGGATGCGTCACACGAATGATTGCACGAACCGCTCGGGTGTGTACAGTCCCTTTAGTGCGATAATAACGTCACATTGCCGGCCAGTTCACATCGCTACACGAAGCAATGTTGGAAACGTTAGTTATGAAACACCCGACATTTTCGCGGAAGTAATTAAGTGGCTCGCACGGCAATTTCGAGTGACGCAGCACGACGTGGCGTCATCGAAGAAATCACGTTCCTCGCCGGCGAACGAATCCGACGAAGAGTGATTAACTGTTCTTCGTGTCGTCCGCAGAGCGAGACGAGGTTATCGTGATTCTTCTCGTCCTTTATCCCGGCCGGGAGCCCGTAGACGGTTAAATTTCGCGTGCGCTCGTTACGTTATTAATTGCGGGACAGATTAGGCGGCACTAATTAATCCTCGTATTAATCAAATACCCCTTTAGAGCCTACCGTTTTCTTTGGTAGTGTCTTCCCAGAGTCGACCCTTCGCCCCTCGATGATAAATCGCGGCATTCCTACCGCCGCTTCTACCCTGTTAAGCACGCCGCAAATAGCCGACCCGCCGTAATTCGTTAATTTCAACGAGACCGTGCGCGCGATCCTATATATTACGCGGTTATTTGCGGTAAACACAGTCGAAACACGGCGAAACTGACGATATTCGCGTCATTCCGGCTGAAATAATCCATTGACCCGACACGGCTTGGCTTTTTATACGATTCATTTTTTTTTTTTCATTTATTTAGAATGATCACGTTGTTGTTGCGGGTCTAAATTTGGTTTCTGCATTAACCTCTTAAATTCCACCACGGATTTGGAGGATCAATGGGAAATCTTGACATATTACGAGCTATTTTCTTTTATTTCCTCAATTTTTAAGCTTGGAAAAGCTTCTGAACCTGCGGGTAGAATATGTATGATGAGATAATATTAAATAATACGGATAAATTAGAGCTAAAACAAACATCTCCCCCTTCCTTCATCTCTTTTATTATCTTTCTTATTAATATAAGAAATTTCAACAGGATTCAACCGATAGTTTTTTTCGTCATAAAGCTTCGAGTTGATTTAAAAGCGTTGAATGTGTGGTTTCTGGGTCACCGAATACACACGCTATTGATAAACAGACAATAGTAGGCGAGTGGTGGGGGGTGAGTCTGCTCTTCTCACCGATTGTTTACATTTTCGTGCGTCGTGTACCTTTCCATCATTATGCGCGTCATTACGTTTCGGTCCGGCGAGCGACGCGCATACCGCGATAAGCGTATTGATATTCTAGTCATAATTTCCGTCAAGTGACTCCAATATTTCGTCGGCTTTTGAAATATATATTTCATTTATATATTTATTAATCGAGCGTTCGCCGGTATTGCATTTTTCCGATCGAAGTGTACCTACGCGAGTGTCAGTGCTACGATGGAGTATCCGGAACAGCCGGGAGAAGAACGTCGGATCGGGAAGTTAGGACGCAGGACACTACTGGGATACAAGCAACGACGCATCATACATTTCCAAGTATGTCAAATCATTTATTATAACACGTCTTCGTTTTTGACGGGCGTCCGACGAACTTACCGAGAATGAAAAATACCCGAGTCGAAATTTAAGCCGGTATTCATAATCATCCGTCATCATTTAACAAATAATTATAGCTTCGGGAATTTTCGATTATTTATCCGTCCGTATTTATACTTGTTTCACACAGCAAGAACTATTAAACCAATAATAGGCGAATAACGGTTTATGAATACAAATTATTTATGCTTCCAATCAATCAAAGATTGTAGATAATACGCAACTATGAATGCCGGCTTCAGAATATGCAATTAGTGTACATCTTTCAAGTGCTGATTTATGAGTCTAATAATGCTCTTCGGAACGCGAGGCATTTCATCTTGAGTCTGCCAACGTTTTCTTTCCACTTGTGTTTAGCCTTCTTATCGTATTAAATTTAAGTTTAAACCTTTATTGGTAAACAGCATTATTGGACGTATAAATATATTGGACGTTATCTTTGTCCTTGCAGCTCTTTATCAGCTCTTTTAAGAGCTTTTAAGCTGATCGGAGACATTTCCAACATCAAGAAAATAAGAGAGATTGCGAGGATAAAAATGTGTCGCTTCGTTTATCCTTTTACCCTCATCTTAATTTTTATGTTATCATATTATTCAATATTTGCTTATCTCACGTTCTGTATAGAATTAAGTTACGTATTTAATGCGTTGCTCGTTGAAATTAAGGATGAAAATTAAACGTAGGTAAAATATTGAGATAATCAAATCGTGAATAATTCCGAAAATACATTTTTTCAAGCATAGAACTTCGAGCTCCAGAGACGTTCAGCAAGTTTCTTTTCGAGCGTCAACATCGAAAAAAAAGCAGCAAACAAAATAACTGTGACATCTCAAGGTAGGACAATAGCATGATTTCCAGATTTTCCATCGATTCTTCGAATTCGGTGGAAATTTGCAGGATCGACGTGAAATCAAAACTTCGACTCGGGTATAATCATTAATCTACTGAGACCGCATAACGAGTCAGACTCAATACGACTTTCCGCGAGGGAATAGATTAGTTTGTGAAAATATTTCAGTTCGTATATTGTTATACGTTTATTGAAAGTTACATTAAGAGCTGCGACATTTGTGCACATCTCACCAAATATTATATCGTATTGAAAGCATTGTCAATACTAAAATGAATGCGCGGTCTCAATGGCTTAATGACGTGCGCGCTCGCGCCTCTCGAATCGCTCTGATACCAGCGGTGAAAACGCTGGGCGCAGACACGTAGCTGTAATCGCGCCGCAAAAAATCCTTTTTCGTATTTATCCCACGCGACTCGACATAAATATCACTTCGGCTGACCGACAGACGAGATATACGATATTGCTCGCGTAGGACGAGCGCGCAAGCTGCGCGTGATCCGACTTTGAAATTGTTCTAAATGACATTATTTCCCATCGGTCGCTATCATTCCTCTCCGGCCGCGTACGGGCGGGCATCACAATTCCGGCACGTATCGGCTCGCGATCGAATTATTTTAATAATTCGTCAGGGCCGGTGATTTAAAATGGCTTAACTACTACCACCGCCACCGTTGCTCGGGTATCAGCTGCGCTGTGCACGCGCGGAATGAACGTCCTCGTTCGCGGCGGCCACCGGTGCGTTTTGCCGCGCACGAGAAGCGCGGTTTACTGCGGCGGGCATTAATTAGTACAAATACAATAGAACACACACTCGGGCGCGCGATGCCATATCCGGCGTGTGCGATTAATAATTCAAGATACGACCGAAGTTCGATATCGATGCCACGAGGGACTTTAGGGCGTTATCGTGCTGTCGAACGAGAAATCAAGTTGCTCGCTCGCTCTCGTTCGTTCATTCTTAGTGCAATGTCCAACAGGCATACCGGCGAGTTTCCTAGATAAATAAAGGGAAGCGACATTGAACAGGATCGGTTGGAGATTGGCTGCCTGAATCGCATGACCGAGGTGCTCTTTTTCCTTAGCGACTGCGATTGAGATTACATACGAGTAAATTACATTATTTTTGTTATAATTTTAGTATATCATTGCTTAAAACAAAAAATCCTTTTTTGATGCGCCGAGTTATTGCAACGAGTTGATATTTCAATTTGAATAGTACGTAATATTAGTAATATTAGAAAAGGATGCAGATAGCATTTTTCTTCTCTCTCTCTCCATCTTATTTCATTCGATAAATCGAATTCAGTGTCGCTTCTTTACGTTGTATCTAGGATACTCTAGTATATACCGAAGCGTGGGCAAGATAACCGCGCGATAAAGGACGTGGCCATCAGGCTGCCGCGTGCTTGAGCGTCGAATCGCAACTTCGACCCGGTCGCGCCGATGCGCTCATCAATAACGCACCCTCTCCCGCGCCTTACGGCGCGTCTTTTAATTAGCCTCCCCGCGCGGGGGAACAATGGAGGCGCGGCGGAACAAAAAGGCCGGATACAAACGTACCGGGCAGCGATCTCTCGTGCATAATGCTGTGAGATCTCACTCGTATAAGTCGCGGGGGCGAGGGGGGGCGCGGGAATCCGCGCGATACCGTTCAATTATCCCGGTTCCTTTCTTCCGCGGCGAGTGAGAGGGGAAGAGAGAGAGGATTGGGGGAATAAGGGCGAAATAACAATGCGGCGTAAGATAAACACGCGATAAGCGGCCCATCGGAACGAAATGAGACCGCGTCGTTGCCTGCAACTGCGACGTCTCGCGCACAAAGCCCGCTAACCTACCTTCCGCTCCGACCGGCTCCGCCAGCCGATTTAACACCGGGCGTTCCATTTCGCACTCACCGCCGCGCTTCCCCGCTTTATTTGCCGTCGACTGCTCGCGTCTATCGCTCTCCGCGTTCCCGCGAGATATTCTCATCCGTCGCGACTACTTTCCGACTTTCTATTTGTCTCTCTTGTACTCCCGTTCTCTCTCTCTCTACCCTTTTTCCTCGCTTCCGCTCTGCGCGCTCCTCCGAGCCGTCACTTCCGCCCCCCTGCGTCTTCGCTCTGGTTACTCGGCGGTTTAGTACCAATCGAACTTGCCAGCGATTCCCATCGGCAGTTTCCACCGGCCGGAACTTGGGCATCGGCCAGGCCTATTAATGCGTCGAGCGACGCGAACATATTCCCCAATTATTTGCCGAAACATTGATCTCGCGTCGGCTGGCAGGCCTTTCTTAAGTGCGCTCTTTTTGAGATGGTAAAACAGCATGTTCTTACTTTCTAAGTGTCAAGACTAAACACAAAAGAGACCGGAGCATGTGATCACATTTGGTCTTTAAATACGAATATTCAAACTTTCAACGTAAAAACTGCAACCTTTTTAGTTTCAGAAGAAATAACTTCATGTATATTTATATATGCAAAGCTCAAAACAATATCGTGCAAATTGAACTGACCTTTTGTCCCGGATCGATAACAAACAAGATATGCATGTTCGGTTTCAATGTTTCTTCAATATTTTATTAGATTTAATAACATCTCACGGTCAAAGTGCAGCTTTATCTCTGCCTGTTTTTCGATCGCGTTCCCGAACCGTGGCAACCGAGAAAGCAACTAAAATTGAAAATCTTTACACACATGTAACTCTGATAAACTCTGATAAATCTCGTGCGAGCATTTTTATTTTACGATCGCACGTCTGCGGTGTGAAATGGACGGTCGAAGTGTCCACTAGTTTCTCTCGTCGAAGGAACGCAGCTACCGACGCGCACTTGCTTTCGGCGCTTGGATTCCAGCGCTCTTTTTCGCCCTCCGATGCAGTTCGGAACGCGGCCGATGAAGGAACTTGCTTTTGATTAATTCCCAGAAGTTAAGTTCTCCCGTTGGACCATCGGCTGCGTTCCGAACTGCGTCCGAGGGAAAAAAGTGTTGAAACCACCTACGTGAAGGCGAATTCAAAAGCGTGCCAAAGACATCCTCGGCAGACGTTATTACGACATCCGCTTATGTCTCACGCGGTTTATGGCAATAGTGAGAACAAATGGACAGATAATGCCGCCATGAGCGACGAGGAGCGAAGCGGAGCCGCATTCAAATTAGCCGGAATTAACGAGCAGGCGGAATGTGCAACCGACAGGATAGGGAGCGAAGGAGGTCGCAGCGGGCGAGCCGTTTAGATCAGTTCGCGTTATGAAGAACGATCGTCGCTTCGGCTCGCGACTCGGAGAATAAGGGATCGTTATTCTTCAATTAGCCGATCGGGGGCACGCGGATGCGAGTAATCGATCGGGAGATGCGCTTCCTCGTAATAAATCGATCCGCTCGGTGACGAGCGAAAGTTACGTTCGCGTTACGGAACGTTTTGCAAGTTCGATGACTTTTACAATGCGTTCGTCTCTCTCTCTCTCTCTCTCTCTTGAATTCGGTGAGTGTTACGGGTGTCGAAGTTGCGATTGTCGAATTGAAATACGATCGAGACGGGTTTTAGCGCAACGTCCGTAGGGTTTGAAATAAAAATCGGCCGTGAGTTGCCGTCCCCTTCCTCGCAAACATCAACTCGCTCGTGTTTGCAAGCGAATCAGAATGTTTCTTCGTTAGCGTCCAATCAAAAGGCATGGGCGGCATCCTATGGTTTAGCTCGTCGCGTCGCTCCAGGTGGCGGGGTTTACGCGAAAATTGAATTCCGCGAGTTTCAAGTAGAGTCGACGCGCGCTTTTGAAATTCGTCGCGCCGATTCGACGCGTTCTGCACGTTCAAGCGAATTCCGAGCGCGCCGCATTCGTGTTGGTTTAAACACGCTCCCCTAAACTGCGATATTTACACGGGCTCTGTGTTTGCGCAATATTTCCATGTGCCATTTTTACGGCCGACGGCGCGTGAGCGAGCGAGCGGGCAGGCATGCGCGCGTGTGTTCGTCGAGCATCGTCGTCGTTGTAAAATCGGAAAAAAAGAATCCGTAAGCGAATTTAATTGCGAATTTCGGATGCGCGATCGTGACACGATTGGCCAACGGTGCGTCGTAAATTCGCGATGCGTTCAGCTATCGGGATGTAATTAAACACCGTCAGAAATTATGCGCGCGTCGCCTTTTGTAAAAACGACAGGGCGCGGCCCGGAAGTACCGTGTTCTATATGAATTTTTGATTTCGTGTCTAATGTGTACATTCGACCGCACGGTTAATCTACGCATTTGCATACATCAGCATGTATAAACGCGGCCGAATTACCGCGACATCCACATATTCTGTGTACACGAGAACGAGAAATTCAGAAAAATCATTGACGACCACTTGAATATTTTGCGTACAAAGTCGTTAATTAAACCGCCAATCTCGATATTCGTTGATCCTATCATTAAAAGCATAAATACGATATTTTAAATACGCGTAGATCACCTTATTTGGACTTAAATGGACTAGGTTTCATTCGGGAGAAAGGTTTCTCTGTACAGTACTCTGTGATATATATGAGTGAATTCAGAATTGCCGGGTAATTTTAAGCCAAGCCGTGAATATCGCTCGCCAGAACATACTTGTGTACCCGCATATCAATGATTTATCGAGATGATTTATTGAAACGAAACGTTCTCGCACCAACTCGTACTTCTTGTCACAGTACCGGATTCCCACTGTAGAACTCACCCTTTCTCTCTCTCTCTCTCTCTCTCTCTCTCACACACTTTTATCCAAACGCTATCCCTCCCACGTAGACAATAGGAAATAGGAGCCCTCGGTTCTCGAATGTCTCTCGCGCGTTCGCTCGCCGGGATCGCCGGAAGCTGCAGGTGTCTGTATTTCCGGTACGACGGAGAATCCGGCGAAAAGGAATTCGGTCGGACGGAATCGAACGTCTAGGCCTCTCTCTCTCTCTCTCTCTCCTTTCTCTCGATGGAGACACTCGAAGGTTTCCCCGTCGCCACCGACGGTCGATGGACTCAGACAACCATCCATTCGCGGGCGTCTCATACCATCAGCATCTCGGGCCCAACCCATTTCCCATTCCTCGAGAGCCGCGCTGCACATTTCCCAGACGTGCCCCCGGTGCCGGCAGTCAAATGCCAATACGGCACTTATCCTCAAACTAAAGCCTCCCTCGCTCGCCAACACATCGAGCTGCTCCACCGCCCCCGTCCACCCCCCTCCTTCTTTTCCCCCCTGCGACCTCGCCCGTGCGAGGGCTTTTAAACCATTATGGGAAATGACGCATCGCGCCGGATCGTGCCGAGGAATTCTCCGACCATATATCCACGTTGTGTGTCTTCGAAAGCACTTCACCGTCCTTTATGGAGATGGATGCGTCGCGACAGGACCGAGGAGGCGATGAGCCGTGTTACCGATGTCGCGTGCGTGCGTGCCTGCGTGCGTTCAGCTTTACTTCGAGATCGACGAAAGTTCATCCATCCCGTTCAAGAGTCACGCGCGGTGGAACGCGAAGTACCAGCTGGTACTTGGCGCTCCCGCGGATTCGTCGTTTCGCGCCGCGATAAAAAGCGGTCTCGTTGGGGGAGGGGAGGGGCATTTGCATCCGGTGCTTTGATTTTTCACTCATCGTGCATATTGAATTGCGAGAGCCGGCGTTGAATGTTTTTAATACGCTGTTGGAGGTTACTGCGCGGTAGGTTGATGGGAAAATTATTATTTAGCGAAATCGAACGTGTGAGAGAGAGAGAGAGAGGGGGGGGGGGAAGGCTCGTCTACGAGATAACTATCGTGAACTGGACAAATCGATGGGGTTCGTTCGGGATACACAGAGTACGCTGAAGTTGATTGAAACGAGGGCGGATCCACGGCGATGTTTTACCAGTGCCTTTCCTACGAAGGGTGCGGTCAATGCTAACAAAGTGACATCCCAATGAGGCCACCGATTTGACCCGAAGGGTGGTGAGTTTATTCTGTAAAAATCGATCGCGCTCCGCGCAAATTGCAGGCTGATCCTTGACGTTTCCCGACGTTTCGACGCGAGAACCGTTCGCGCTCGTAAACGCTCGGGGATCTGATTTTAGTTAATTGAAATTCTAATTTTTCTCGCGGCCGGTCCCCTCTCTTTTTGTCTTCCCCTCGTACTGACGGTGGTGGTTTCCCTCCTCGCGAATTAAGACATTTTTCTCTCGAAAAGGGGGGGGGGGAAGATACGGCGACTTCGCGCGCAAGAGAGAGAGAGAGAGAATAGTTCTTGGTAAATTTCAGCGGGAAGAGTCTAAGGGAAGAGCAAACGTTTCTCTGACTCGAGACATTTCCGACCAGGAAGTGGGCGCTAGAGATTTAGTTTCCACTACCGCGGGAAAGAGAAAAGGATTTTTAAGCACTTTCCCACCGTGGAGTCCACGAGCCATCGGCGGGAAAGCACAGGAGAGTGGAAATCGGCAGTGCTGAATCAGGCTGTTTCCTTCCCAGCCCGAAATAACCGCCTTACTGAGATCCGTCATGCATTTTGAGGCCGGAATTTTGACGAGCGTCCAGATATACGCGACATTCGTGCTATTCCGGTTCTAACGAGCTGAATTCTGACGCTCCGAAATATCATTCAAATTCATTCATTTGCTCAAATTCGTAGATGGAACACTGCTACGATTACAGTTTCCCCTCAATAGATCCATTTCTGTATTGTTAGAAGACTCGAATTGATTTTTTCTTTCAAACCGACGTTAAAAATGTAATTTAGCCGATTAAAAATAAATTTTTACGATTCGATCTATCTTCAATAAAAAAAATCGTGATTATTCGCTGTTGTAAATGAACGGATATATCCGTTTCTCATGCAGAGTGGATTAAAAACTGACACCAAAGCATCGTTGTATTTTCGGATAAAGATTTTTACCGCACTTGATGGGAAAAATCATACCTTTTTAATAGCAAAGTATAAAGCCTCTCTCTCTCTCTCCCTCAATCGCTCGAACCGTTTAGCGATTTAATTTTTCAATATCGTTCTTTTTCCTTCGACCGCTCTCCGCGTTCGCTCAAGCGGCACGCTCGAACATCGCTCCGACCAACGTTCCTTTCGTCCCTTGATACGCGCTTTCTCTCTCGATTCGGCTTTCGTTGCGCCGACTCTCATAGAAATCCCGCACACGTATCGGGCACGTATCCAGCCGGAATAATCGAGCGGGCGATTCCGTTCAGAAGCGATCAGCAGAAGGTCCCCCAGACTCGAAACATGATTTCGAGGCGGGCAACAGTTTGTCGTGCAGTTCGCCGGGGACTGCCGCTTTACGCGAGAGTGCTCTCGGAAACTATCCATCGACCTATAACTCCGCAGTACGTCCGTCGTAGCGCGCGCCGTTGAAGAATTTCAAGAGGGCTCATTTTATTCCGATCGCCAACATAAAGCGCCGCGCGTCAACTTATGTACGACAGTTTGCCGGAACTGTCGTAACGCCGGTGTCGTGTATTTCTCGGTCTGCGAACGCGGAAGACGTTCAACCGGCGTCTCTCCTTCTTCTCAGGTCTTTATTTTCCCTCCGCATGTAGCGATCTCCATTCGTCCTCGTGACCGTTCGCGAAACTTTCGAAGGACTCATTGATTTATTTATCTATCTACCTATTAACGTGTAATATCTTTCTATCAATTAGTTACTTTATACGCCGCAGGGGAAAAATTTGGTGTAAATAACCACTGAAATTTTTGTGTTACTTCAACATGGGAATACGTTAAAAAGTACACAAATGTATATTAAATTAATATTAAAGTAAATTAATATGTTAAAATATTACTTTTTAACATATTTACCTTGTTAAAGTAACACAAAATTTCAGTGGACGGTTATTTACATGAAATTTTTCACCGTACAATCTCTTTGGCCGTGTTCGGTTCGGTAAGCTGCTCGGCATCAAATTCGCGACCGTTCGCGATACTTTCTCGCGGGTAACCACTTATTCATTTATTTATCTATTAACTTGTACAATACTTCTTTATCTCGATTATTTTATGCCTCGCAGTCCCCCCCGGCCGTGCTTGGCTTGGCAAGAGGGTAAAATAATTTTCCGCGTGGTTCAAGGGTATCTTTTTTACATTCCGCTCGCGTACCGCACCAGGCTTCGATATAACGTAAGTGAAACATCGGCGGTGTGAGATATTGCCTCGAAAGGGAAGCAAAATTCGGTTCCGGTTCGATAGATCCTCCGGTGGGCTCCCCACCGTCGACAGGTTGGCCTCGTTTTCCCGATTATCCCTGGAGAAATACGCGCGAGCCGGGAGTACCGTGGGCAATTCTCGGATTGTTTACCTGAAGGGAAATATTAAAATTAAAGCAACAATATTTTCCCCACCTGCCGGTTGCTCGTAATAGCCCCCGGCGGTTCTCTCCGTCGCCATCCCGGTCTTTCTCCCTTTCCAGACGGATATGAATTGCCCCTCGCGTTTGGAGTGCTCTTCGGATACGCTTCCGAGGCGCTTCCAAACCCTCGCGACTCTTTGAAGTGCAGATTAAGGGCGGTCTCTCGGAACGAAGCGTCCAACCTTGAACGCGGTGAAACGCCGTTTCCGACGTCGCGCGATCCATCTATTTTTGCCTCCTCTTCGAAAAACCGCGGTTCGACAAAGTGCAATATTAAATTTGCAACGCTCGCATCTATATTGCACGTGTGGCGAGAAATGAAGGAAAACTCGGTGAAAATTTCAATTCCTGCTCGCGATTGGTGTGAAGTGTACGAACGGATATCTGCGACTAGATACGCGCATAGCCGGCAATTTGCGAGGTGGAGGGCCAGTTTGTCACAGTGCGAACGGGGTTCGCCCTTTCGACGCTGGGGAGCGTAAAGACGATAAAGAAGAACGCGAATTCGTGGCGATAATGGAGGCGGTGGCTGACGTAAGTCACGACGTCGCTCCGTGTACCGGTACCCGTGATAAATCAGCCGCAGTCGCGCCCGTGTCTTATCAGTCACGCTATATTCATATACCGGCTCGTCCGGCCGCGCCGTGTCCGGTCTAAGACGAGCCGCTAAAACGCGACAAGAGCCACAAGAGAGAGACTGACAGACCGAAAGAAAGGGAAGAATCCTCACAGGTATAGCGTGAACGTGAAATATTATTCTTCCGGAGTGTGCCATCGACTGGCGAGAATACGCGCGCCCGGTGAGTCGTTCTCCCCTCGCTCCGTCGCGTTGACGAAATTGTCGACGAAACGTGGCAGTCGATATATACGCGGGAGTTCAGTCGCGGTTCAAGTCATACGCAGCGCGAGCGAACGATATAAATGATGAAATAACTTCTCCCTTTTTTTATGTGTTATGCTCCGTTAATTTTTCCCCGAACGCGTCATTCGCTGTGTATATTTAGTTTGTATTTTCTTTCTACCTTTACACGTCTGCACCGTTTCCGGTATTCTCGTATTGATTTTAACCCGGGCACAGAATTTGTCGCGGGACACATTGGGGTAGATTCTGACAAATAGCGATGAAACGACATATCCAGGCTCCATATTATACAACGCGACGCGCCTCTTCGTCGAGGGTGATTCTAATCTTTCGGCGGTGCGGACGGTGTTAATTTCATCACGTAGCACCGGAGATCGCGACGCGACGTTTCCGCAGCGACAGGGAAAGAGTGCTCGCGATCGATTCTTCCGCCTCGGTGATGCCTTAATATGTTCTCGTCGATGTGTTACGGCTTCGATTACAGCGAGAGTCGATCGGCCGATTGCGCCGCGACCGCCAGCGCTCGACGAAAGGAAAAGAGAGAGAATACCTCAACGATCAGAGCGCGCGGATCCGACGACGATAATTAATAATCGTCTAATCGCGGATCTAAATGTCGCGTCGTCCGTATAAATCACCGGCACGTCGACCGCAGCGCCGATAAATAATGCATTCTATAAGCGCATCCCCGCTGCGGCGCGTGCAATTTCCTGCGACTTTCCTCGATCGATGTTTCATACGCGACGTAACCGCGGCCCGCTATCCATGACTTCCCGGCGATAGAGATCATCGATCTCCCTCCCTCCCCCGGCCCTCTGCCGCGATGCATTTAAGCGTACATGCGAACGCACGTGCGTTTAAATCCCCCCTGCTCTACCCCCGCAGCCGGACGAGCAGCGGCCGGTTGCATTGTCTTACCTCCGGCCGACCCTCGCGGGGTCATAGATCACGGGCTTCCTGGAGTAGCCCGCGGTATAAATCATCGGGCGCGCTGGTTGGCCTTAGCGAATTTATCGTCCGCATCCGAGGCACTTAATTTATCAACGGGACAACGAGCGGCACGCAGCGGAGCGGCGCGACCCGCTCCTCGTCGAATACACGTTCTTTCGCTCGCGCGCGTTTACGCGCGTCGCCCGGGAGAGAGACTCCTCGCGTAATTCACGATCCGACGATAATTCACTCGCCACGACGACAATTTTGTCGGAGACCGGTATTAGCCGCTGCTTGACGTTAAGTACCGATGGGAATGTCCCGTCAGGCTGAGATTCCTCGTTTCCGATTCGCGGCCGGCAAGAAACGACGCACTTCACTTTCTCGTCGGTGTCGATACGCGCACGGGAAAAAGGAATTGGCTGTATATATAATACAATTGAAATTTAATTAACCGCTCGTATAAAACATTTTTTAGGATCTGATTGGAATTTATTTCTATGTGAGCTAATTTTTTTTTTCCCCGAACGGTTATCGGTGAGCTCGCGTTTAGTAGACAGTCCGGAATAAGAGCTCCTCGGGGATGACGGACGGGAGGAGGAGGAGGAACGCAAACATTGAAATTCAAAGTTACGGTATCCTCGAAATCCTTGGCCGCATGCGTGTCTCCCGTAGCAGGATGTGGCGCTCACGTGCGCTCCGTTCGAGAAAAATGAAATCCGCCGGGGGTCGCTATCGGGCACAATAAAAAAGATCGTAACGAAAGGGTCGTACAGGCTCACTTTCGTCCGCGTATCCGAGAAAGGCAGGATCCAGTTTCACCACGTTTCCGCTAAGTTTTATTATTAACAATATCCTGTGACGTTTTCGCGCGGTAAAACGCGAACGTCGATAAGCCGGATTAAAAGCGCACTTGACCTCCACTGGAAGTTGTGTGAAATCATCGCACGATATAGACGCGGTTAATAACATTGAAAATTAGATTATTGCACAGAAGGGAAAATGTTAGATTCAGGCAAATGATTGCTCCAATACTCCTTAGCAAGTGTTTACTTGGTTTAAGTAAATTTCACTTGAATCAAGTAAATATTTTACTTGGAAAATATTTTACCTGGATCAAGTAAATGTTTGAAAAAAAGTAGTATTATGGTCCCTCATTTACATTTTGTGTAATAACGTTAATAAGGAATATTTTAAATTGTAAACTTAACGATTACATCCGTCAAAGTGTTGTCCAATTGATTCTACGACTCAAAGTTATTATTTTAAGGAGTAATTATTTGTTTGAATTTACCTTGTTTTTTTCCTGGGCGAATACTCGAGCGAGAAAAACTGGAAGGGTGTCCGAAGAGTGCGCGATTCAATTAAGACGAAAAACATTATAATAATTCGATGTTGCTTCTCGGCTGGCTTCCGGTCTCGGATAAATCCGCGGTTTTATTTCCTGCGCTGACCGCTACTTCGCATCGGGCTAAACATCGTCCCCGGGGCTCTTTTGAGAGCGATCGCGAAAAAGACCCGGCCTTCTCTATTCCTTCAGCCTTCCTTCTCTATTTGTTCATCTCCCCCCCCCCCCCCCC
>NW_014556703.1:403145-419932 GCF_001313825.1 Dinoponera quadriceps
CCCCCCCCCCCCCCGTCGGTTCCTTTTATCGACATCACCTAGCGTACTCGGCTCGCCATGGAGTCAATTAGTTAATGGCCTGCGGGCATTCGCGTAATCTGCGCCGCGGCATAAATGAAAATATCGTCGCCCTCTCGCGCGATCTCGCCCGTTGATTATTCCGCCCGAAAAAAAAGGCGCACGCGAAAATAGAAAATTGCGTAATTGTCAGCAGGAAAATTGCAAATGGAAGAAAAAGTGCTCGGAGCTATACGGTACGCGCGGGGGAGAGGGGACTGCCGGCAATGAGAATGGGCGAATTTTCGTCGCGCGGTTTTTATGCCGCGCGTAAAAATGGCGCGTGGAAAAACGAGTCGCGCCGATTTCTCGTTAATACACTTCACCTTCTTCTGTTCTCTCTCTCTCTGCTCTTCCCTTTCTCCGCGGGATCACGTGCAACCCGGCCACGATGGTGTCAATTAGTTAATGGCGAAGCCACGCTTAGGTAAGCACGCGGGTTACGTAAAATCGCGGCAATAGGAAAGCGCATCGTCGTGTCGGTCCATTAAGCATATTGCGCGGACCTATCTCGGAACTCCTAAAAAGTGAAAAAAATTTCTCGACGGTGGGCGATGATGGTGGCGGCGGGGAGGATGGGAATAATCCTAATAGAGGGGCACATGTAGAGAGTCCGGTGCGCGCGCGGCACTTAAATTAAAGCTCTCTTTTAGCCACGATTATATCGGTGCCCGAGCTGTCAGCTTGCCCGCCAAATGGATTTCAACGAAATGCCGGTAACGTGGTATTGGATTTTGTCGCGCCTGTACGGAGGGAAACGACGAGCGGCTTTGCAAATTCCTCGATCCGTTTTCTTCCCCGCGTACGTACTGGCGCGCCCCGCGAAAAGTCTCATTTCCGCGCGATCGATTTTCGCGTGATATCTTCAGTCTCGAGTGCGAATTCGCCGAGAGATCACACTCGTCAAGTCTATCCGCGTTTCCTGCTCTTCGCCCAAGCGGAATTTCTTATAAATACGCAATCGCGCGCTACTCTTAACGCGCCATAACGCGCGGTCCGCACTCAGCGAGTGTTGCATTGTGAACGCTTAAGCTCCGCGAAATGAGAAACGTCCGAGTGCGCGCGGTGGTCTGTCGAAACGACGGTGCAATTATTCAGGTATCCATTTTACAGGCGACATCGGCTACGTGTTTGCTCGTCTATAATTAAGGCTCTTTCGAAATACCTCAATCGTGTATTCTGCGCGTCCGCGAGTTCTCGCGACGCTTCTTCTTTCTTTCGCCGATGGCGCCTCTTCGTCGCACCTTGCCGCGCAAATGCGTCTTATTATCCCGTGATAATTCGTCGCGTGGCAATTAATAGCCGAGAATGTGCCGGAGACACGCGGCTCGATAGTAGCGGAATGTCTTTGGAAGAAGAGGAAGGGAGAGGGACAATAGTCTGTTTTGTCATTGTACGTCACGTTTGTCGCAGCGGCGTCATAATTACTCGAACGCCGGCGCTTTCGTTTCGTACGGTGTTTTCTAAATTGATTCGCGAGACAAAACCCCCAAGTACTCCCATTTGTTCCAGCGACGCTTTGATTCCGCGCCTCGACTTCCTCCTTCCAGCGAGGTGAGGCCACTCGTCACTCGATTGCGAGTGCTCTCGTCGCTTCGAGGGGGATTTTAATTAAATGCTTCCCGCGCTCAAAGGCGCACCATTCGCAGGAATTTGTCCTCGTCCGCCCCGCGCGCGCGCAATCGGCACCACCGAGATTTCGCGACCGGGACATTTGTTTTCCCCGGGGTAAACGAGGAAAGAATAGATCACTTCCGGCCTTTCGAGACTTCCCGGGTGGCTGATTAATCAAGACGTTCTCCGGCCGGCAAAATTGCGCGAAAGAACTTTCCATCGACGGTTATTCCAGACTTCTTCGTCGATTAATTGCTCGAGCAACGGGAGACCGTTGGCACCTCGTCAAACTCGTACCCCAACGTCGATCGATTCGACGTTCCGTACAGACACGAGAAATTCTAATCTGCTTGGTTTTATGCGAGGAAATGGATCTTACTTCACTTAAATTATAATATTAGAGTAGTTACTCTCGTTATAGCGTATTTGCGCCGATGTTGAATTCAACGTTTCTGTTGGGAATCCGAGAATAAACGTAGATCACGGAAACGTGTATTCGGTATTATATCCAGCGGGAGGGGCATTTAAAGCTCGCCGGAAAAACGGCGGGATTCCAGCGACGTACTTCGACGTCGTAGCTGATTTAACGTGAGATTAGCCCCGTCGAGAAATACGACTTTATTAATCACCGCTCGTATTACCCACTAAATAATCCGGTCGTTATTACGCGACAAGCGGGCGCAGAAATCGCCGCTAATTTGCATCGCGAGCCACGATCACACACACACACACATACGGCACAGTGCGACCGCGACATTGTAGCCAAGCAAAGGTAGTCGATAAAATCATAAATAAAAAGTTCAAACTAGTGCGCGCCGTATGTCTCGCCTGTCTCGACTCGGGTGAGTTTTTAATCTCATATAGAGTAAGGCGAAGAAAGGGGAGATCTTCACAATTGATTGCAGAGGTTTTTTCAGACGTCGTATGAAACTTTACTGTGATTTACTATGCGTAACTCGCGTGTAAAACAATTTTGTTTATACGAATAAACTTGAGTAAATCTAACCGAAATGCTTTATTAGAAAATCTAATAGGTTCATCGTATGAATGTAATAAAGGCTTCAAAATTGTTATTAAAAAATGAAGAATGAAGATACATAAATCCCGGAAATTTGAAGAGTTAGAAATGTAAGTTTTCTCTCTCTCGGCAACTTTAAAATAATCCCGCTGTAATTTTTCGAGAAAGAGTGCATCGACCGTAGGTACTTGCGAACTCGGAGAACTTCCTCCTTACTTTTGACCTCGCGAATTTCAATAATTTCTTTTTCTTCTCTTTCCTTCATTTTCTTTCCTTTTTGTTTTAACGGGGGAAACCTCTTTAAGGACTTCACGACACGACCGTAAATAATCGCGCTGAAAATGAACGTTACGCGTTACACCGCGCGCGCAGCCCCGATGCGCGGAACGTAACTCACGTTACACCGTCAACGTAAAAAGCTAAAGGGCGGTCGTATATCACGCGTGCCTATGCGTAACCAACTGCGTCGGTTCGGCCGTGTGCTCGCTCGCACGGGTTCGTTCGCACTCTCTATACCGATAATTTCTCCAAATCCGTGTAGAGATTAAATCCCCGTTGTTCACCGCGATGAAAGGCATGCACGGGTAATGCGACGTTAACACGCGCGGGCTCGGATGTTGAAATATCAAAAACCCTCGAGCGATATAAAATGTAGTTTTAAAAAAATATAGCAGGTGGTTTTATGGCTTTCTGTAGGCATCTTTTAAAGTTGATCCGCGACGAATTCACGGCTGAAATTCGGTAAAAATGAATCTCGATTTCCCAAAGTCTCGTATCTTCTTTATTTTATTAACTGAGAACTGTTAACCCTGTTGATATTTGTGGTTCCATATAATTGAATATTAAATAATTCGGAAATTAATTCTCCTTTAAGCTTCAACATGGAGAACACGGCAATTGTGATTATTTATAATGTTAAAGTATTAAAAAATGGCTAAGTAGTGGCGAAGGTTACGAATGCGAGACTTTGAATAAGTTGATATATTTTCAACATATTTTCAACATATTTTCAACTGGAATAGTACGATATAAAGAAAAAAAAGGATACGGATTTTTTACAGTACGTTCTTCTGTCTCATTTCGCTCGTTTCCTTCCTAGCATTCTAATATAGTATAAAGTTCAGACGGTAGAGTTATAGAACCTGTATAATATCACATCTCGAGAATTCTCATATCGATCCTTTAAGTTCGACGGAATTCGCAGGGTTAAACGTAGAACCAAAATTTCGACTCGGGGCGGCGCCGCCGGCGAATGTCACCGAATATTTCTTCACTCGGCACGAGTCACTGCGAGATATCCGAGGGTTCAACTCGAGCGATAATTAAGCCAAGTTGGCGCTGTGCACACTCGAGTAAACTTTTAATTTCGTGTCGCGTTCAATCCCTCCGACGAATAGAGTTCTCTGCGAGATATCTCATAGCGCCGCCGGGGCGAAGTCGATAAGCGTCCATGCGCGAAATCCTTAAGCGGCGCTCGAGAAATCGTAATAGCTACCGCCGGTGTTTAACGGCGTATTTATGGGTAGAATCGATACCCCCGCGTGCTCGTTCACGCTTCGCGAGATCTCACGGTCTCTTATATTCGTAGCTTTCACGCTAGCTCGGGGGTGAAATGAAGCGAAATGGAAACGTCGTCTCTGACGGCGGAGAGGAGTCGTTATCGATCTTCCGGCAGGCAATCTGCGCGACGACATAAATATTTCATTATTCCCTACAAATATCGATTAATTTTCTCGTTACACATATTTTCTACGGTGTGCGGAGATAATATTCGCGACTGGAGCGCGATATAATGATTGTGTGCGCGCGTGATGTGTGCATACAGGATATATCTGAACTCCATCGATAAACTCGCGGTATAAATTATACATAAAAAAATATTATCTTTAAAAACAGGTAAAAAGATTAGTAACAGCATTCATAATCCGCTCATCACGATATACTCTCTTTCATCGTTATCGTTTTCTCAAGAACTAAACTTTTGCGGACATATATTTAGTAAGATTTTTTTTTTACTTATTCTTCAACGTAGAATCCGTCCTGCAAGTTTGTCGGTAGAGTTCAGATAAACCCTGCGTGTAAAATGGAAAATTGAAGAACAAAAGGGAATAGGTATACTCGCGTGGATTTCGTCTCTGCGTGTGCACACGGTATTTTCGTGAAATGATTTTTCTGGGGAGGAGCAAAGAACGCGCTCGGACTTATTCACGCTTCGTAAAATCGTGCACTTCGTTATAGTTCGAGCTCCCGAGCGTTTCCACGGCGCTGCCTCACGTAGCTGCCGCAGTGAAATGAACTGAAATGAAAACGGTTTCCGCTGGCAACGCCAATAAACTCGCGAATAAACCGTACACAAATCGAGCAGAAAAAGCGCCAGTTTGGTAGACATTTTTCAGCGAGTTCATGAACTAGTTATGCTAACGAAACACGTTCTGCCTGATGAATTTCTGCCTTCTAACGAATAGTCTTTCTTACCTGCGCGAGGGTACGTCAGCGTTCGCGAATCGATGCTTCGTGTCGCGCATCGGAACGTTCGTCGCAGTCAAATTGATTTCGAAAAATATCAAAACATCGCGACTCTGTAAACGTTCAATATCAATTAGTTCGGGCTTTCGTGAAATGTTGATTTCACGATAAATGAGTCGAGCGACGAATGGTAAATTGTGCGCGCAAAGTGAAAACATGAGGTCCCGTTTGGATTGCCGAATGGCAATGGAAGAAATGTCGAATCGATCGATCGATCGCTTTCCCGCTCTCCCTTCATCTCTCTCTCCCTCGCTCACTATTCGGAAACGCATTCGACTGTCCGCCGGAGTTTCCGCGACAGGGAAGCTTTTAATTAACGTCAGTCCCATTGGCGCCACGTTTCGATATCTATTTTGGAAGATACAAGGACTTTCTTCGTATCTCCGCTGACACTTCTGCCTCCCTCTCACCGGCCTGTCCCTCTTTTCGAGGGATTTCAATTCATCGCCGGCGCAGCAGATTGCATTTTACCATCTTCAGGCGACGCTAATTACGCTCCCGGCGTCATCTTTCCTCTCGATATCCTGCCAGGCATCGCTCCGAGACGTCTCGGCGTATTATGCTAATTGCAGATCATTATCTCGATCGCGCTAAAGACGTCCTCCCGCACCCCTCTCTCCGCGCGATACGCGCAGCGCGCGAGTCTCGGTAACGAGTCGATCGAAATTTTATCCTCCCGCCGGTGGTTTTCCCACTGAAATTATATGTGCCGAAGGGGGGATATTTCTGATGCGAGCGTGAAAAACCGCTTCATCCCTCGTGCAAAAATGCGACAGATACGGGTGGTGTGATTACTGGATTATACATCGGGTTTAGTTTTTCGATGATTCCCTGACATTCGATCGAGTCGGGATTTCAAGTTACTTTCATCGAGCCTCGGTTACTGCACGAACACGTTATACCTGTCCCCGGTAGCCAATTATCGAATCCTAGTTTCCAGGAAGACCTATCCCTCGTGTAAGTAGTCCTCCTCATAGTATTTTCCACCTGACCGCGTCGATTCAATTCTCGGTTAATGGATATGCATTTGGCGGAAAATACTGTTAATGATTTCGAGTTATCGCGTTACTCGGCTCTTTGGCGTAGTGAATAATCAACAATAGTAAACAGTGATAAATAGGAGCTCTTTTCAGCGTTGCAACTCGCAGAGAGAAATTTATGTTCAAATGAAATCACAACGATAACGTATACATATGATTTATATATATATATATATTACTTATATAATTGCCACGTTATCATCGCATTCGGAGATGCGTTCTGTCGTTCCCGCGGAACATTTATTTCTGGGGTTCGCCGAATAAATAATTGGCATGCGTCAATCTGTACGTATTCGCGTCATATCAGCTTTACAAAAATGTTTTACCATTTTTATTCTTCGTACAGCCCGTTTTTGGTTCGTTTTTAACCTATTCTATTCTTTTTTATGCCCGTCCCCTGCACTGTATCAGGTACGCGCGCGGTCTATTAAGCGAAGAAACATGACAAGTGCGCACGCAAGAGCATGCATGAGTATTTTTAGGAGATTATCCATCTTTAATATATTTTCCAGCTGTTAACACTTTACCGACCGGTAGCGGTTCGAACATCCTATGCCCTTTTCACCGGCCACTCAGCCGCAGATCATCCGAGACACCGGCTTGCTGCTTGCTACTTGTCAGTCTAACTTAACCAAATCTAACGGAAAAAACAAAAGTCGATTAATCGACGACCGGTCGTTAAGCGCTGTGGAATAATCGACGGCCGGTCGATAAGCGCTGAGAACAAAACGTCAATTAATCGACGGCCGGTCGGTAAAGTGTTAAGTAACAGCAGGTTAATACGTCTCTCTTTTACCCGGTTTCGTTTCAGTATGGAAAAAGAAAATATGTTGAAGAGTTTTGCATTCACTCGTATTATTTCAGTTTAGTCCGCGGACTAAAAACGGTGAAATATTTTTGTAAGGGCAGCTTCTCAGAAAGGATGCGGAGGAACCCTCCTCGGCAATCACGCGAACAATATGAATCTAGAAACGACCGTCAACTTACACACAGAGAAGTCGCGTCTGCCGTTTGTCTTCGTCGTAATAAAGCGGAAACTCGATATCTCGATAAATTGTTATCCTCGTATAATTGTATTCCGAACTTAATTGATTTCCAGGGAGTCTTTTTCCGTGGTCGCTTTCTCGCCCGTGACTCGACCGTATAATCGATGGCTTAATAGCCCACAATAATTCTCAGTATTAACGACCCGTGGGGATAACTTCCTCCGGGAATAATAAACCCGTTTGTCTCGTCGACGATCGACCGGTCTATAGGTCAGCATATTTTCCTTCGTTAGGTACGTATTTTTCACGAGTTCGCTCTTCCTGCCGAGGCTTTTCAGCCCGGGGATAACGCACGCGCGCGTTCCACTATGATTATTATTTAAGCGAAACAAGCTGCACATTAACTTCGTGACGATAAAATGATTCTTTTTCTTAATCCCCTTCCGTTCTTCTGGAATTTGCGGAATCGATGATTTCCGTCTCGTTAAGAATTGCTAGTGACTTTCATTCGTGCGTTACGTGTACGTATATGTGCGTGTGTATGGAATATGGTTGAGTCGTGACGTATATCGGAAATAATTATTTCGCTGCTTAGAACCGACGGTGAGAGATTTTTTTTTTTGAGGTAGCGTTCGAATTTACTAGTCTTTCTTCAGGAAACTCGAGTTTATTCCCACGAAGGAGGAGAACATTCGTGTCTCGCGTGCCTTCGGGCATAAAGAAATGCTCTGATTAACTTCCGGGTGCAGCTCCTGGAGCTTTTTCCGAGCCTCACCGTCCATAATTCATGCCAGACTGTGAATTAAAATCAAGAGGAGCGACCGACTCTCGGTACCGTCTGTACTGCTCTTAATTATGAAAACGCAAATGATGTTTATTTGCAGATTTTTGCCGACTCAGCACTCGCCGGATATAGTGCTCATTTCTTACTCCTTCCGTGATATAATCGAAAGGAAGTTTGTTCCTCCTGCAATCTCTGCAGCGGCGAAGAAGCAAGTTTTAAGACGGTTAAGTTTCGGTCGTGAGGAAAATATGCGCGATATTTCGGCGAGAGACCGCCATTTTTCCGCAAAATTTCGTTTCCAGAACGAGAGACCGGGCTGATGTTTCCCCCGTGATTTTGCGTGTGTTTAACATTCGTTCAAGTTTCTCGCAGAATTGCGTCACGATTTCTCGGGTTTATCGATTAATCTGAATAGACCGACGACGGTGCGCCTTGGCCGAAACTTTCCGGTATTACTCGACATTTCTTCGTTAAGGTAGGCGCGGCCGTGCAGAAACGTCTTCGGTCTCGCGTCCCACGGGAGACGAACGGAAAGAATTAAGATTAACAGGTACCACCGGGATCTTCTCCATCATTGTCGGTATTACCGAAGAAAGATCACCGTCCCAAATGTACGCTGTTCCTTATAAAGACCTACCGCGCTGGTAACCAGACCGCTCTCGATACGTATTTGCTTCAAATGGATAAACGACGATCGTTCGTACGACTGACGATCGCGATACGGTCAGTAATGGCGGGGCAGGTTCGGTAACTTTTCAGATTTCTCTGATCTTTCTCTACGGAACAGATTTCATTCGATAAGTTTTTCATCAAAAACACCGCAGAAGCTAAAATGCAGTTTCCGCCGCGGCGAACGGGACCGGCGGGGCTCGCGTGTAAAAATGGCCCCCGTGAAATTCACTGATATTTACCGGTAATTATTTTACCGGTTTTGCACTCGTCCACCACCGTCCGCGCGTTCGCCGACGGCGTGTTACGTGAACGATTCCGCGGTATCGCGGAAACTTGCTCGTACTTTTTTCTCTCCCGCCTCGCGGACTGGAAAAATCGAAGGCGACGAGCCGGACGGCGACCGTTCGCGCGACGAATAGCGGCGAGGTGCGAGAGGCACGGAAAGGGAACACGCGGAATTTATTGAAACGCATTAAAGTTCGTTGCCTTTATAGCGACGGGGTTCGCCCCGCCGCCGGTACGTACCTGCCAGCTTCGTGAAGCCGGAGGTTAAAGAAGGTCGCTGATTTATGCGAGTTGGAAAACTTTATTAACTTTCTGTCAAGAAACGTGTTGCTGAGATGGAGTGCAAGGTGTAGCTGGCGGGCAGAGGGCCGGGGGAGGGGCAGGAACCACGTGGCGGGCAAAAGGAAGAAGAAACGTCGAGGCAGAAACCGTCAGACACGGCCGGAAACGCCGGGGGTAGCTGCGTCGAGAAGGGACGACGGGGGGGGGGGGGGTACGAGTTTCGGGGGGGGTGAACTCGTAATTACTTATGAGCTGAACTTTTTTATGCGGTGTCCCGAGATATTACACCGGGACACGAGGAGCTTGGCTGTGTTTCCGGTCGCCTGGGCACGTCACCTTAAGAGAGAGAGAGAGAGAGAGAGAAGAGACGTTACATACCTCGCCCGTTTAATTAATCACACTTACGTTCCCTCGCGCGCACAAAAGACGCGAGACACGGTTTCGACGAGATCGATGAATTATTCGAGAGCGCAGGCTCGCTCGTTGTCTTGCGGTTGAGCCGCGTATCGAGCGAGCGAGCGAGCGAAGTTACGTCGCTTCCGCGAAGGTGGAGTCCCGGTGAAAGTTCCCTCCGAGACGCGATAATACGGTTCTCCTGATCTTCAATGTGTTTCTTCGAGTAGAAGATGACGACATAGCCGGGTAGCCCGTCGTTAACAGTGTCGCAGTTTAGCTGCTGGCGGCCACCGCCGGGTCTGCCGGTTATGACTTCGGCAAGATGAACTGCCAAAGACCGCGCCGTTTATAATTTGCACTTCGGCCTGCCCCCCCCTCCCCCCTCTCTCTCTTTCTCTCTGTCCCTCGGGGAAAGTTAGCGGCGTAATTACTTACGGGGAAAAACTCTTTGTATCGCGTCGTAAAATACTGGCGGGAGGGCCGCGCCCCGCCACTTACCGGACTATCGCTGGAATATTATTGCAGTCATTGTGTAAGCCGCTCTCGGTAAATCGTAAGGATGCGAAGGATGCGGAGCGACGGGCGGTCGGAAATCGCGCCGTGCGAACTTTTAATTGGAATTAATTAGATTCGCGCTTCGCCTCCGCTGTTTCGAGAGCCGAATCCGATTTGTGGCAGTTCCGGGGCGAGATTAGCCTCGAAATTACCGTATGAAGCCGCGACGTGCTACGATGGCTGGACGTCGATAATTCTTGAATAATTTCAACTCATCGTACTTTAAACCCACTCCAATATATCCCTCCGTTCACTTGTTGTTTGAATTATAAAATGATAAAACGTCCGGATCACGTATACGGTAGAAGCGCACACCTCCTCCCCTCTTACTCCTCGCTCTCCGATAATTCTGCGCGGCGCATCGGAAAACCATCGATTATCGTCGTATGCGAGCGTGTCGGAAGTATTCATTAATTACATCCCGCTCGTGATAATTAATTTTCAACGGTTGCGAAAGAGGCGGGATAAGAGCGAACGTCTGTTCCATTTTCCGCGCCGACTTCCCCCCGATTATTCTCTCTTCATCTCGGTTCTCTTTCGGCGATATTGTCATGGACGATGGTGGAAATAATGCCGCGGGCTTTCCGACGCAGAGAGAGAGGGGGGCGGAGAATCCTCTCTACAGCGCGCTAGCAAAATAATACATTTCTATTCGCGCACTAATCCGCAGCAGACGCAACGGCAATAAAGCTGCGCAAGCACCGAAACTTTTCGACGAAATATTACACCGTCGGCCCGCTTTACAGAGACTTTATACAGAAGTGCTCTCTGGAACCCCAGCACCGCGCATAATTTTTTCCGATAAATTAAGCCGCGTGAAACAGACGAAAAGCTAATTGCGAATTAACACTTGATCGTCTGTTCGCATCGGAGAACTGTTTAACATTCTACGTCGTCGCGACGTAAACTGAAAATCGCGGTTATTTCGCTACTTTTACGAGTCGCGTTTTGAACAATTGAAACATAGCACGTCATAATAGAAAGTGATATATAAATATTTAAATATGTGTGTATATATATATATATATATATATATATATCGTTCATTAAAATAACGCTGGGGATCGTTACGATTGAGATATTCGCGATTCGCCGGTCTTTTAGCGAGTTAACGAATCGATCGGTAGCATTTCTCCGGAATCTTCGTAACTTTCCTTCCCGGAGCAACAAACAGAGACGGGAACGTGACTGAAAGGTTTCGCGAATTCGTTCAGCGTCCCCTTGCAAAAAAAAACGCTCATCAGGATGCGCCGTAGTTCCGCGTCGGTGATTTGTGTTTGCCGAGCGGAAGGGTGCGAGGAAGGAAGCGATAAAAATCGTTCCGCCGCGTTTCAGCTTCGACTTACGTACCTACGTACCTACCGGCGCTTCTGCAGTTTCGCTCGATATTGCTGCTGCAAGATCGGCACGTTTCGTATTCTTCGGCCGCGCTCTGGAAACGTCTTCCGTCAGCAAACATAATATTTAACTTACGGACGCTCGCCTTTGAGCAGAAAATGGACGGCAATTCTACGCTCGCGAATGCGATAGAAAAGCTGCGACGTAACGCGAGATCTACAATCCGTCCTTCCCCCCCCCCCCCNTACTAACCGGCGTTACGAGGGGGGAAAGGAAAACAATCGCGCGTGTCGAGGAGGTATGGAAAAACACGAGGGGGTAAGGAGATTGCAGAAGGACGACGGCAACTGTGAATTATTCTAAGACAATTTTCTGTTGCTCTTTCTCCCCTCCTCCTTCTCTTTGTTAATAAACCATTTAGACAAGTATTCTCCCCCCTCCCCCAGTGTAAACCCGGAACGGACTCGGAGCGAGCGATGAAATTCTTACGATGGCCCCCCCTTATCGCGGCCGGCGATTCTTCTCCGCGCGATGACCGAGGCTGGCATAGAGAGAGAGAGAGAGTAAACAAAAATAATTTATACAGTTGCTTCGCACGGTTACAGCGAGCGTAATTTATACAGATGTTTACCGAGGCCGTGTGGAAGAGAGATTCGAGCGGTTCGCGCGGTATTCTCGTTTCTTACCTCCTCCGTTCGCAGCGTCAACACTCACCGGGCCCGGAGAGAGAAAGAGCGGCCTGTGCACTCCCCAGGTGCGTGTAGTTCGCGGCCGGATTATCCGGTGTTAATGACGATGACCGACATCGTCTTCGGTCTCGAGATTCCCGGTGTTTGTTCAATCCTCATCACCGTCGTTCTCGGCTCCCACTTCCACTTTCTTCTGTAAATACGGACCGGGCTCCTCTTCGTCCCCCTTTCCCGGACACCGTCGGGATTTCTTCCGCTCACTCAGCGCGCGCGACTTAATGCAAAGTTCGAGCAACTTCGGGCGGACGGACGGATGGTAGTCCGCCGCGCGAAATCTCCGGAGCGTTGTTAAAACGGCTCGTGCCGTCTAATTCACTCTCTTCCGTCCGAGACGATTTCCGTAATCGCTCCGAAACGATAAACGCCCCCCTCCCGCTCATCCCCTTTGTTACAGAGTTTCGCATTAATCACCGTAGTGCTCTATAATTCTCCGCTCCGCGTGCCTCATGCTCCGCTAACTTCGCTAATTCGCGAGGAACGGTGAAACAATGATTAGGAATTACAAGTTAACGCCTTCCGCGCGCGCGTTTCCGGAAACTGTAGGGCTCCTCTGCGACCAAGCGAGTTCATATCGCGCGAGATAATCGCTCCCGCGTATTCTTCGACATCGCATTCGTGCGCGTCGTACCGTGCATTTAATCAACCCTTTCAGAAACGCTGACACAGTTGTGTGCACGTTTTTTCACACGTTCACAATTTTCCCCTTTTAATTCGCGAACATCGTCGATAAAATATGACGGGGGGCGGTCGGCGTGAATAAAAGTTTCAGTAGAACGTTGCACCGGGGAAAACAGAAATGTGTCTCGTCTCATGATTCCGTTCATTTATGTCACTCGCGCTTGTCTCATTTATATCACTTCGAAGTTCAATCATTTTCTCTTCTGTTTTTGGTAGATTTATCTCGGGCGAGATTGGAGGTTGCGCAACATTTTTCGATAACAATCTAATTGAACCTCGAATCGCGGCCACTTTTTCCGCCCTCCTGCGCGAGAAGCAAACGCGCGTACACAGTGCGACTGTTATTGCATCATTTTCCCTCGATGAGTCTCGCAACGCGCATCCCGTATTCAACGGTGGAATTTGTTTTTCGATAATCCTCGGGGGGATACATTTCCCCATCGGACACGCTCGCGCGAAGCTCGGAACTTTCGACGACCCGCACATACGTGCATTCTCTTCCCGTGAAAAAATCGCTCACCCTCGAACCGCTATTATTAACGACAATTACCGATGTGATTCCGAAAAACAAGCACGAAACTCCAAGTCACCGACGGCGACGATCCTCCTTTTGCGTTCGGCGCGCGCGCGTTGCGTGTTGACAAAAGTGTACTCCAGTCGCACCTCGAACGTCAACGAAATCATTCCAGTCAGTCATCATGCGGGCCGAAGGTGCGGAGCCAATGCAAACACCTCCCGGAGACCCCGAAGAGGGCAAACACTGGGGCTGAGTGCCCGAAGTTGCTAACTCACTCGCTTATACGCGAACCCCTTCGTCCGTCTCGCTGCTGTTCGTTCCTTTCCTTCGCGCTTCGAATCTCCTCTCTTTCTTTCTCTGTCGAGGACAGGTTACGTCCTCGCTTCTGCGGTTCCGTCCGACCGCAGAAGCTGGATCAGCAAGGGTTGCTTGCCACCGAGCAGGTTGACTGCGAAAGAGAAAGCGGCGATTGTTGTGATATGCAAATCGCGAAAGTTTCCCCGCCCGAGAAACACCTGCCTCAGCGGGTCTTCTTTCCGCGGCGTCGACAACCGGACTCTCGTACACCTCGCGCGTTATCGCGTCCCTCGTATCGTCAAATTCCCCCTTTGATACGCGACACGGACTCTCGCTTCGCGTTTATTTTAAAGGTTCTAAGTATTCTCTGAAATTAAAAAAGAAGAAAAATAGAGGAGAGAGAGAGAGAGAGAGAGAACCTTTATTGCGCTATTTTTCTTAAGAGCCATTTCAGAGCGGTCTGCGTGACGTTCGCGTTAACCGGAGGCTCGTAATCGTCACGAAGGACGACGACGACGGTGGCGGCGAGACGGAGCCACGTTAAAGTCGCGAACGCGGTTTGATGAAAGGCGTTGGGAATGGTTGAAAGGTTCCACGGCAGGGCGGCCGTTAAAGGTTTACACTTAATTGTTTCTATTGTGTCGATGGGGGCGAGAGGAAGAGAATAAAAGAACGATGGAGAGAGAGGGAATAGTGGAGGAGGAGGAGGAGGAGGAACAGGAGGTGGCAGTCGTTAACGGTGTCGGCGGCCCGTTCAAGTACTCGGTGCGTGGTGGATCGTTTGTTTCTCAATGGCGCTATGTTTAAACCGTGCAATTGTCGGCGTCGGGAAGCAGTTTATTCGCGTAAGGTCGAGTGTTACCTCAGAGTCGTCGTCGCCCGTCGTCCTGGGCTCGCTTTAGCTGCGCCGTTGCTCAAACTTACTTCGCGAGCAACACATTTGATATTTTTATATATATTTCCAAGGAGCGACGCAAATTTAGACGATACATTCTAGTGTCGAATTCAAATGAGTAACTGATTTTTTTTCCGATGCTTTATTCTCGCAACTTTGTATGCCGAGAAGTTCCCCGCTGTTGTTCAAACTTATTTCGCGAGCAATTTTGATATTGAATTATGTTGCTTACATTAAGCAAGCCCGAGTCAAACAAACAGACGTACCAAATCCAAAGAAACCTTATCCTCTGTATTTAACGGGAAGATATATTTTCTGAGAATTACTAAAAAGTTAAATTGTCCTATTGGTCACGGGATGCGTTTCGGAATTTATTAAGGAAAAATTAATTGCAACTTTCTTGTGACTGACCGCCGAGAATATAGTTTAATGGCCCTTACAGCAGCCGGCGACGCTTGGCTCTTTCCGCTTCCGTGTGCGGCTAACGAACGAACGGCAACTTGCAAGAGGTGATCCGCGCAAAGCTTCGCTCGCGTTATCGCTCGACATCAAACTCTGAATTTTTCTACCGCGGTTCTCGCGACAATCTCGCGGATCTCACCGTGATTGGTTGGTTCGCACGGCTAAAATCCGCTCGATCGCCTGTACAACCATCGTCTCTCTTTCTTTCTTTCTCTTTTCCTCTCTCTCTCTCTCTCTGTCTTGCTCAAGTAAGATCATGCGATCGTGCTCGGCGAGTAACGACCGGATGTGAACGTTACTGTTACTCTGTTATAACTCTCGCGCTTCATCGTCGGTTATTAATACGCAAGGTATCTCATATAAAAATTACGCGTGCGGATAAAACGCAAGGAAGCCTCTTCTTATCCCGATGCATCGCCGGCCGTCCTCACCGAAAAACAAACGTTAGCGCGCGCGCTTTAATCTCCGCGCGATGGCATAATGATCGGCGCGACGGCGGCGCATCGTAATTTGTTAGGAAATAAGGGGTCTGTAAGACTGGCAGCCGTTAGCATCGATAGCCGGGGACGATCGATAGCGGCGCGATAGCACGCTCTCGCTCGCTCGCTACGAGTGGCGCGTAACGGCTAATACCGTAATTTCGGCGGAAAGTGCATGTTTGCCGCGCGAGTCAATTCGCAGACTATCTCGCGCCATTAAATTCATGTTTATGCAGTTATTATCAGCGAGACTACGTGGCGTCGCACACTAGGAGAGAGAGAGAGAGAGGGAGGGAAGCGCGCTGCACTGCGATGCACCGAACCGGTTCTTACCAAGGTGTCGGTTATTTACGGCGGACGCCTAGCGTATCGATTGTAAATCTCCGCGAGTGTCCCGACCGCGGGATCCGATAGCTCGGCCGGCGCGCGAGTTAATGAAGGAAACGGGCGAGAAAAAACGGCGCGAGACCGTTAAGGCTCATTATTATTCATGCGGCTTTACAGTTAACAGCTAATTAGGTTGTAAAAGTGTTACTTCCCTTGCAACCTTCTCTTTCTTCTCCTCCTCCTCTCTCTTCTTGCCCTCATTTTCATTCGCTCACGGCGATACCTTCCCTCGACTCGCTCGACTTTCGTCAGTTTCATCGGCGTGGCTCTCGCTCAATTCCTCGTTATTTTCCTCTTTCCTTCTCTTTCTCTCCTTCTTCCCCTCTTCTTCCACTTCTCCTTCGTCAGCCTCGCGATTCCGCGATCTTCGAAATTCGCGTGTCGCCTCTCGGCTCACTCGTTTCGCGATCCGCGCTCGGCGTGCGTTCACGTTCATTTATAAGGTTGTTTCTTCTCCGTTCGCTCGTGAAATATTTTCCCGGCGGAAACAAATGCCCGGCTCTTCTTCTCTGTCTCGCGGTCTCCCCCGGTGTCATCCGCATCGGCTGACGTACGACGATTAAAGTGAAATATCGGCCAAGTTGGCGGGCGCGAACGTGCGGTAGGAATCTCATTTGCCGGCGGGTTAAACAGCGATCATCGCTCGCACAGCTGCGAATTACTAATTGCTGTTTGACTTGTCGGGCTCCTTAACTCAAATTGAACCAAGTAACCGCGCTCTCTCTCTCCCGCGCGCGCGCCCAGTCGAAAGGACGGTCGACTCGCTCGGA
>NW_014556703.1:419947-426535 GCF_001313825.1 Dinoponera quadriceps
GTTTCACGGTTTATCGACTGACATCCTGACACTCGCGCGGCCGCAACATCGCGCAATCGATAATCCGGAATTACCCGCGACGCTATAGACGACAATGTGAGAAAGCAAACGGTCCGCGAACGAGCACGACTGTATCCGCGCTCGAACGAAAGCCGCGCGAAGAACAAGCAGTCCGCATCTTCGATATACGCTCGATCGATCCCGGCCCGAGTTACTCGCAAGCGGGACTCGCCACGGTTACAATGTCGTCGTGTATAATTGACCGGAGAACTATAAAGCGATCCCGATGCAACTCTCTCATCGCCATCATCCCCGAAGTCCGGCCGTCCAAACCCCGCTTTCATCACGCGCACTGTATCGCGCGGGTCCTTTGTTTCCACAGCGAACGGGATTTCGCGATGACTCGGGAGTTTGCGAAACGGAGCGAGAAAGGGAGAGAACGAGAGAGAGAGGTCGGCGTACTGCCCTCAACCCCAAGAACCTCATCGCTGATGGCGCGATGCGAGAGGCGCGGGCTACTCGCCGGAGTTCGCCGTGCGACTTGGTGTTTAGACTGCTTAAGTCACCCGGCCCTCGACATATTTATTCATGCGCACGACGTACGCCGGTATGTAAATGCGAGTTACGGTTGTTACCTGGAGGAGTCGCTCGTTCGCTCATCCCCGTTCGAGCAGCCCGCCGCTGGACCGCTCGCTCTCTCTCTCGGTTCGCTCGCACGGCCACCTGAGTCGCGTTGTCGCGTGTCGCGGCCTATTAGCGTATTCTTACCGGGACGCAATCAAAAAGCGCCGACCTAGCCGCACCTGATACACTCGCCCGCAGTTTTACAACGCGGCCGGGGAAGATGCGCCTCCTCGTAAACTTCACGAGGGAAAGAAGTTTCCCCGTTTCGTCCCCGTTCGCACCACCCGGAGCGTTTCGTCGTCGTATCCTTCGCGATGTAGGGGCAATGGAACCGCTTTACTGAAAAGTCGGCTTCGCCTCGCGCTCGACTTCGGGATGATGGCGGCTATCCGCGCGGATAAATCGAACGTTGTTATTTCTCTCTCCCTCTCTCTCTCTCTCGTCTCGCTTTTTATTTTTCTCTTTTTATCGTTTTTCCGGGCGCACGCGCGCATATACCCGCGTTCCCGCACACCTCCGTGCGAACATACTGGCGCGGTATCGAGAGCGATATCTTGCGTACACACGTGGAGCTCGGCCGCCGATAGATTCGGGACGCAGTTTCGTAACGGATAAACAGATTTTCACCGGCACGCCTGCCGCGCCGCCGATGCGTGTCCAGCGAGCTGACAAATGTCACGAGCGTGAAACAAATGACGCGAATTCGATCGGCCGCCGTTTCGTTATCGCGCCCGAACAAATGGTGCCGGCCGGCACGACCGGAATTTCCACTTTGTCGATCCGGATGAACTTCGTCACGGCGCCGGGGCGTTATCGCACGAGCCCGTTGCACAGATGTCCGCCCGCCGAGGATCTCTGATCCCTCCGCTCGAGGTCTTCGCTTGAGAACCTCGGAGGAGGAGGAATCCACCCGTTTCTTCACCCTCGGCTCACTCACACGTCCCGTTCTCGACTCTTATCCCTTAACAAGTGAATTTTACTGCCGCGGTCGCGACCGTTTGCGGCTACTTGGGTAGGCGCGCGGCTAAAGGTTGATTCTCACTGCTGCCCGTCCGGACAGCGGCGATCTGCCAACCCTTATGTGAAAGTTGGCGGTGTTTCGAGGTTTAACATTTTTCAACACTTTGCGGTCCACGGCTCACCCGAACACGCTTGACTAACGTGTGCGAACTTCTCGAAGGCATAATACGCAAGTAGCCGCGTTTATTTGCTTGATTTTCTTCTAATACAAATGTTGATATCTAAAAAACTATTGGACCTAGCGTATTCAAACAACTTTTATCGTGAAGTTCATTCCTTTCTCTATTATTAAACACCATAAAAGTTAACTTTTCTATGTACTTAACATGTAACAACTGTTAAGTATATAACAACATATAACAACTAATATGTACGTTGATTCGTTCGCCCTTCTGCCGGTACAGCGCGCCTCCGGCCGCTAGGAAAGTCTCTTACTTTGTTAACGACGACGCGGCCGCGCACTATCGCGCGATATTTCACGGTGATCAAGAAGCATCCGCGGTGACAAAGACCAATGAGCGATATCGCACGGGACGGAGCTTTCAGCTCTGCAGGCGAAGTTAAGATACCTCTTAAAAGGGCTCGGCGTGCCTTCTCGCCCCCTCCCGCCCCCCGTCCCCCTACGATCTCCTTTCACCGAACGCTTCATCGCGCATACCTTCGCGAGATAATCTCGAGGGAAGGTGCTTTAAAGGACGATACAAAGTTTCCCGCCTGAAAACTTGCAGTTTTAATCTACAGCGCCGTCTCACGGTATATTTGACGACATCGCGTAATCCCCCCACCCGCGTTCGTTCCGTCCGCGTGCTCTCTCTCTCTCTCTCTCTCGTTTAATCTTCGTGCGTAATTAACGTCTCTCCTAGCGAGTTCCAATTTACGGAAGACCTTAATTAGAAGAACGTTTATTTGTCCGGTATCAGTGTGTGCCGGCTTATTATCGCGTAGAGCGAAGCCGAGGATGACAGCCGCGAAAGAAAATTCCACGAGTCGCTCGCTCGCTCGACTCGATGAAGAGATGGATCGAGAGAGATAGCAGATAGCTTTTATCTTCGCCCTCCAGCTCTCTAAGGATGCATTTGCCGCACATGGAAAATGTCAAGGTACATTCACGCAACGTGTTGTAACGCAGAGAGCGCGGGTATATATCCGGACCGAGTGTTTTTTTTTCTTCGCCCCGGGGCTTTTACAAGGGGTGAAAAGCTACGCTCCGCTTTCGCGTGAAATCGTCGGGAAAAAGGCGCGATAACCGAGAGGGAAACCTGTGAGACATTCGTCTTGGCTCGTCGCTGCTTGATAACTCTGTTCGCTGTGAGAAGCTATCTCGCCGCTATCTCTCCTTCCGATGGAGCCCGGCGAGGATACTCCGCCGCCATAATGGAGTCTGGTTTTCCGCGTTAGGAATTATTTACCAACATCGAGAATGCGATGGGCATCGTTTCTAAAAGCAGCCCGGGGTCTCTCACCTACCGAGCACGGTATGATGCTACTCGTCGGGATTCAACGACTGAAAGCTAGCCCCTGCGGCGGTCGTCCTCTCACTCTCCTCGTCTGCCTCTTCCCCCCCCCCCTCGCTCGCTTCGCTTTTACAAGATATCATTACGCAGATAAAACTGCATTGCTGAAAGGCTTCCGAGCTAATCGGCCGCTGTGCCCGCTTCTTCGTCGAAAACACACGTTTCCTCGAAATCACCCGGGCGCACGTGGAATGTCGATGGTCTCATCAGCATGCCGGTAATCCAATAATCCGCGATAGAGTACGCGTGTGCACGCGGTGTAGTACACATTTTTACATCGATCGCCGGTCCTCGCTCTCGAAGTTGACGGTCGTATTAACGCGTTGATCGCCACCGTCTATCTCTCTCCGCTGATCATTTCGATGCTCAACCGAGGTTCGAGTCGCGAAAGATACGGCGAATAAATGCGCGAAGATCTAGAAATAAATATCGCGCGTCCCGCCGCGATCCTGTTACGCGGCTGCAAGTTAGCGATATTACGCGGGAATCATCGGGGTGGTCTTCTCGTTAAGGCGAAGTGTGCCACTCGAAGACACCGGGAGCCGCGTATTGTAATCTCCCGACTTTATGCCATCGTTTCTCGAACTTATAATCACGCTGCACGGCAATTACGCTGTAACAAGCCGAGCTCCTATCCCGCCGGCTATTTATACACCTTCGGGAGTTTTGCCGGCACATAAATGCTAAGTCAATTATCGATTATCCAGCCCCGCGGCCATTAATAATAGTCCGCCTCCTCGCACTGCGATCGCGGAGGAAAGCGGGTAGAGAGGGAAAGAGAAAGTAGAAAGAGATAAATAGACATAGAGAGAGAGAGAGAGGGATCGTCTATCGTTGATTATCATTGTTCAATCTAAATCCGTTCGAATCCGTTTATTCAATTCGCGCCGAGTCCATCGGGCTTTTCGTTTCGCCGAGCAAGATTCCCATCGCGATCAGCCGCGACTAACATCCGTCGCGTCTAATTTATTATTATATTTTATATTATTTATTTTTCGTTAAGTGAAAAATCGGGACAAAGACGGGCCCCGCTTAAGGTTCTATCGAGGCGTCTCTAATGAGAGCCGAAAGTCGGGATATTCCGCGAAAATCAGCCGATCAGCCTGGTCATTAGGCATTTCACGCCGGCATTCTCGACTCTTTTCCGACGCGAAAAGCGTCCGCTGCGGCTAAGAGACAAAGAAGCCGGAGCGGTTTTCAGGGGGAGGGGGACATAATGCTATCAGAAGCTGGCCATCCGCGGGACAAGAAGACAAGCAAAATGCACGAGGCAGGCAGGCAGGCAGGCAAACAGCCGGACAGGCAGGCGAGCGAACGAGCGGGCAGGTAACTCTTGATGAACGCGCCTGTTTATATCTACCGGCTGAAACCGCCGAACGGGCAGCCGCGCTCTCGACGACGCCGAATTCCGCCCGTTTCCAATAATTTTATTTTTGCTTTTAATACGCCGTACACACACAACGATGGGATCGCGCGAGGCGAACGCCCGACGGCGGCCGACAGCGCGCACCCTGATACTAGATAAAGCTGGGAACGAACGAGCGAGCGGTCGCCCTCTTTCATTTTCTCTCTCTCTCTCTCTCTCTCTCTCTCTCTCTTTGCCTCTTCGCCTTTCAACGTACACCTCTCGGATGCGTAATCACGCAGATGGCATCTTTCGGCGCGCACGGAGCGAGAGACGCTCTACTTCCGACCTGCGAGAAACGGTCGGTCCTTTTCCTCGTTTTTCTCTCCCTCTCTCATTCTGTCCTTTTCTGCTTTTGTTTTCCTTTTTCCGAAGCAATCGACGACGACGATAGTTGACGCAAATTATGTCCCGCTACTTCGTGGAGTGAACGTTCCCGTACGGATATCGTTCTCTCCGCGGCAGTGTCGTCGGTCGATTTTATGGGCGCGCGATGCCGACGATAATGTTGCCGATGACAAGCGCGATAGTGAATGAATTATGGCAGTCTAATGTATCCCCGAGCTTTCACGTGTGTTTCAATTCCCACACGTCGTTCGTGTATTTTTGCCAATTGTACGTATCATTATTTTCCTTATCTCGACGAAGCTCTAAACACGTCGAGTCATTTTCACGAGTGATACATGCGCGCGCGAGTACATATCTCGTAATTGACGCTTATTCTTCGACGATCGTCGAGACGGCGGGAACGATAAGGGCAAATATCAGAGGGCCGATGGGCTCTACGAATAAATAGTCCTCGGATCTTTCCGACCCTTCCGGACGATTTCTCGCATTTGGACGCGCTCTCGCGTACGCGGGATTTCATTCTTTCGAAATATCGCGGCGGTCGGCGACCGGTAAACGGAATGGCGACAGTAAATAATGTCCATTCGTTCGTAGCGTCATCGATATATCACCGGGCGTCATGACGGGAAATTGAACTTTCGCGAACACTTATGCCCACCCCACGTTATTATTCATGTCGATAGCGCGGAAGCATAAAAAAAAAAGGACACGCCGGCGCGTATTTCAGGACCGTCGGATTATAAATAACGTCGCGGCGTTTCCTTGATTCATCCGCGCGCGGACGACATGTAGAGAGGCATTTGTCAGGGAAAGAGATAAAGAAAAATAAAAGAGAAAGGAAAGGAACAGTCACCGTCGCACCTTCTTTTGAGAGAGTTTCCGCTCGAAAGTGAACACGCTCGGCGCCACACTTTCGCGATTTCGCGCGATGACGCCGCGATATTTACGATCTCGTTGTAGAAGTTTCGCGGTTAAATGCCGAAATATTTCGCAGCAGGCGAGAATCCGACACTTCGACGGCGTGACTGCGTTCTACCAGCGGTTTATGGCCTTACAAAGGGAACTATTTGCCGATAACAGTCTATAATTGTGATATTGCGCACTGAAAAAACGCTCTACCATTTGAATAATATTTGATTCAGGTATGGTTAATAATTTTACTAAAATCGTCTCGAAAAATCGGCGAACGAAAATTACTCCGCGACCAGTGCGGTCGTCCAAGTGTCGAAGAACCGCACTCGCGTCGGCGAGCGAATAATAACGAAACAATCACGAAAAACCGGGCTTTACTCCGCGTTCGCAGGCGCGCTCAGCCCGGCGCCGCGAGCCGTCGATAGTCAGGTGGAAACGAATCGCGCGTTTCTCGTATTTCCCCGAAAGTTACGAGTCGCAGGCAGTGCGGAAGAAAATCGAGGGCGAGATCGCGGCTGGGGTAGACGGGGGGGCGGGGAGAGTATCATAAAGAAAAGAAAATTCCGAGCGCGCGATCGTGTGCCCGATAAATAATGCAAATCTCGCGGAACCCCTCCCTAAAGCTCCACCGGGCAAGCTGCTTTGTAACGCGATCAGGATTGGTTGCGAGCCAACCGCGGCGTCGACGCGTCGCATCTGTGCCTCCGATCCGCGAGAATTTATGTGCGGGGCGCGCTGTCTAAGGCGACGGCCGGGGGGGGGGGG